>NC_141072.1:22594382-22891882 GCF_041138505.1 Cibotium barometz
TTTTCATTTAAATAAAATTACCATAATTTTCTCTTTTCTAATTATTTAATTATACATAAACCTTAAAAATTTATTTTCTATTGAATGTGATGAAAATCATTCTTTTAGCCTAGGATATTCCATCCTAGAATATGGTAGGAAGTCCTCTTTTCATGTTATGCATAAGAATGAATTATGTATCAATTTCTTAAAAATTTTGCCATAGCTCTGCTGCTATTACTGACAATTTTTAATATTTTTGAAAAGAATAAGACTTAGTAATGTAATTATGATAGTATAACTATCTTTTAACCTTAAATCCAATTTATGGATTTAACTCATAAGATTACCATAATTTATTAGCATATAAGTAAAAAAAACCATTTTCTTAACCTCTAGCTTCACAAGCCTAGAGTTTGATTTGTGAAAATAGAATTTCTCCATGAGAAGCATCAATTCAATAGAGAATTGGTCATAGGAATGACCATTCTTTGGGGGAGACAGAGATAAACACAAAAAGAATCCTAATAAAGCATAAATGTAAACTTTTCTTGATTATTCATTATAACTCTTAAGAGAAACTTGATTTGGATTATAAACACTTAATTTAGAAACTTCTCGAGCTTGAGAGGGGTTGAGAAGTGAAAACATTGAGAATAGTAGAGAGAAACCATAAAATTACACTTTACCTCTTATTTTTGCTTGCTTCCCCTTACCAATCAATTGGTTAGTGTGTTGAAAGGAAAGCTCCAAGGATGGTTGAATAGAGAGAGAGGCTCCACTCTTTCCAAAAGTAGAGGATTTTAAAGGGATAATAAAAAATATCATTATTTTAATGTAATACTGGCATGGTATAGTTCACAGATTTTTTAACAAAAGACTAAGGATCTATTTATAGGTGAGGGAGGCCTCTAACCAAGTCGAACTAGCTTCTAGAAATTTTCAGGTTCACTTTGACTGAATTTGGACATGATTTGGACCCAGTTTGGGTCTCTTTTGATTTGGTTTGATCTAGGAGAGAGAATAGATAAAAATATCACAAATTTTTTGAGTAAAAAACTCAACACATGTGTGAAATAGGCGCCTCCTTGAAGTCTTCCCCCCCTCCTTACCAAGGTGTCAAAAGTGTATCATTATACTAAAATATCTCATTTTTTTAGTAATATCTCATAGTTTTTAACTAATAAACCTTGTACCGAGTCAGCTTTTTATCTTATGTAGGCATTTACTTATTTTTGGGTATTTTCTTTTATTCATTGGATTTATCTCCTCCCCACACATGGATTGATCCTATTGGCCCATAGAAACCTCAATTGGACCATAATCCAAACATTTCTAAAAATCTAGACCCTTAGGCTAAGGTCCTTTATACACATTTTCAATTAATTCCAATTGCACATTGGAAAGTTCTTTTTGAATTTTTGTTTCAAGGGAAACCATTTTAGACACTAGGAGGATTTTTATATCCAAAAATATCTCAATTTTGGATTATCTCTCTCTAGACATTTTTTCTCTCCGAGCCAAAACAGGGTAAAACATGATCAGAAGGGGGAGGAATAATTACAAAATCAGAAGGGGAGGTTCTTACACCGTTACACCTCAAAAGCTGGAGGGAGGAATCTTACATCCTACCCCACTTAAGAAAAGTGAGATATCCTCATCTCGCAGAGCTGGAGGACAAACTCTTTCCGTTAAGATCTAACTGATTGAGGGGTTCCTTATAGTCTGGTCAACAGAATCTTGGGATAAACATCCCTTCTACAAGAAGAACACACAGAACTCATTATCAGAGAATAATTCATTTAGATCATCTCATTCATATCCTTAACACAATAATGGTCCATCATACTGAAAATTTCATCTGAACATTCTTCCATGAGAATTTCAGTTATGGAGGTTTTCAATTTGTCATCCCTTAACTAGATCCACTAGGTCAAGGTTCAACAGCAGCGATCTGTCAGCACAATCCACTAACCTCGTAGTGATTTACTGAAGTTATTATCGCCATTCCAGTTATTAACATCATTACTAGGATTCGTCCCATTCATCCTCATTGTGGTTTTGTTCAACTTATCTCCTTTTAACCAGAATTCAGGAATCATTATCTTTCAAGCAGAATCCAAATCAATTCATCAATTCTCAACTAGAATTCTAAAATCATATCAACCAGCATTTGAATTCATCATCTAGATAGCATTTTTGCTTAAAATTTCAAGGTCTTAGATTTACTCGTATATACTGCGAGTAAAGAGTTGCAGTTATACCCTTGGTATATACGGGTAGTCACGGTCCTTGGAATTATAAGGTAAATACCATCATGTCTAGGCCTCAAGCAAGTCAGAGATTCCATACAATTGCCGTACTTCCATCTGAAGACCCAATTACCTATTTATAAATTTTTATTCTGAATATCAATTTGTATGAAATTCATCACACAATTACAACCTTTTACTGCTATTTCATAAATTTTTGGCATTTTTGGCTTCTCGGTTGATCCACTTTAGCCAATTCGCTCTGATACCAGCTGAAAGATCCCTGCCCCCTTCGCGCAACGAATTCGGGGGTGCTAGCAGCGGAAGTAGCACTTCTTACGTGGGACAGAGCCTCTCACTCGGGGCCTCGCCCACCACGGATATCCGGACAAGAGACTAATCCCTCGGTTCTTCCAAAACTGAACTTGGAAAAAACTTCCCTCGCCCAGAAAGCACGGGCGATTCCTCCAGGATATTTTTATTCTAACGTAGTCAAGGTCATCAATAAACCAAACTGATCCGACCGAATCCGTAAGTCACATGGTCAAATCAAGGAAAAGACTTGCACTTGGATTATAGAGACCAACGCTTTTTTTCTCATCGAGAGACACAACCGTTGATTCTTTTCCATGATAGAACAAGAACTGTGTGGGATTTACTTCATCTATTGTACCATAACAGAATTGAGTCTCATTTTAGGGATCCATCAGTCCAGCCTAACCCCATCCACTCCCATGGGATAGCCAAGTGCCCAAACCATTGTAGTGATGGGATCCATTTAGGAACTTGGTTAGGTTTTGTCTTGGGTACCAGGAAAAAGAGTTCCCAGGGCCCCTAGCCGGCGCTTCATGCAAACTTCAAGATAGTCACACCACTTACACACCCAATATGAAATTGCCTTTTTCATAGATTCAGCTGTGTTTAAAACAATCTTTTAATGAAACCATAGTATCACTAATCATAATCCTCCAAAATATCTGGTTGAATTCTAATTTCCAATCAATCCTTCATCCATGTACTTATGGCATCATTGGCAACCAGAACGCTCACCACCTATCCACTTAGGGGCCTTTTGAATAGTTCCTAACTCATAGTACCCAATAATATATTTACTGATAAAAATCCAGATGGACTCTTTGTTGAAGATCAGCAAGATCAACCAACAGATCCATATAAAAGAGCCATGGACTCATCCGTTGAGGACCAGCAAGGTCAATCAACCAGATCCATGCCCCGTTTTAGAAAACATTTCTAACTCCTTGTTTCTCTTTCTTCCTCGATGCACGTGTGGGTATCTTCAGCGACCCAGAGCCCGAGCACCGTATGGTCAGCACCCTCTAGGATCCTGCACAGGTCACCTAGCGCTTCACTCATAGGCCGCTTCCTTGGTCCCTCATCCACCGTACTACCCGAAGCTCGCCATTTACTGCAACTTTATCACTTAGGTCTCCACGACCTCATTCACAAGACGGTTAAAATGCTTCCCCAGCATTCTTGACATGAAACAGTCATTTAAAAACAGGTCATAAATATAGTTTCTATAACGAACTCTCGTCTTTGCACATTGTTTCACATCAATCCACATTTCTTAATCCAAGTCCAATCATATGTATTCCCATCGTCCTTCATCCATTCTCATTCAATCACATCATTTTCCATCTCATCACATCTTTTCACATTTATACTCATCACATCTCATCGACTCGCATCTATCCATATCCACATCTCATCGACTCGCATCTATCGATATCCACATCTCATCACATCATATTCATTCACATCTCATCCATTCATATCTACCCCGATCCACATCACATCACATCACATCACATCCATTTCACCTCACATCTCATTCATTCATATCTATCCCAATTCACATCCCATCACATCTCATCCATTCACATCACATCTCGTTCATTCACATCACATCTCATTCATTCACATCTATCCCGATTCACATCACATCACATCACATCCATTCACATCACATATCATCCATTCACATCTATCCCAATTTACATCATATCATATCACATCTCATTCATTCACATCTATCCTGATTCACATCACATCACATCCATTCACATCTATCCCAATTTACATTTACCCATATCTACATCTCATCTCATCACATCACATGCATTCACATCTCATCCATTCATATCTACCCCGATCCACATCACATCACATCACATCCATTTCACCTCACATCTCATTCATTCACATCTATCCCAATTCACATCCCATCACATCTCATCCATTCACATCACATCTCATACATTCACATCTATTCTGATTCACATCACATCATATCACATCCATTCACATCTATCCCAATTTACATCATATCACATCACATCACATCTCATTCATTCACATCTATCCCGATTCACATCACATCACATCCATTCACATCTATCCCGATTCACATCACATCACATCCACTCACATCTATCCCAATTTATATCATATCACATCACATCCATTTCACATCACATCTCACCCATTCACACTTATCCCGACTCACATCACATCACATCTATTCACACTTATCCCGACTCACATCACATTACATCACATTACATCCATTCACATTCATCACATTCATTGTATCCCCATTCCATCACATACATTCTATCCACATTACATCACGTCCACATTCATTGTATCCCCATTCCATCACATACATTCTATCCACATTACATCACGTCCACATCTATCCACATCATATCTCATTCATTCCATCCACTTTACATCACATCCACATCATATCTCATTCATACACATTCCATCTCATTCATCCACATCCACATCCACATCACATTCACATCTCATCCACATCCACATCCACATCCACATCCACATCACATCTCATCCACATCCACATCCACATCACATTCACATCCACATCTCTTTTCAGCACATCACATCTCATCCTCATCCATTTACACAACATTCTTTCACATACACATACACATCCACATCCATTTACATCACATTCTTTCACATACACATCTACATCCACATCACATCTCATCCACATCACATCTCATCCACATCCACATCCACATCACATTTTGAGAATGTATTGCTGGGCTTTTGTCGAACACTGTCCATGCTTCAGAAGGAGACCCACAGTTGGCATAAATGTTCACTAAAATGCTGCCAACAAAAATATTTGCTTAAAATTCCAATTTGCTTAATTTAGCACGTATTTCTTGGCCACTGCTTATAGCTTCCATGCTGCCACAAGCTTCCAAGCTGTAAGCATATGCAACAACATCTGAAGACACTATGTCCTTTTGCATCTGCACCAAACAGTGTAGTGCTTCCTTACCAGGACCATGTTTAGCATATCCTGCCATGAGAGCAGTGCCTGAGACCAAGGCTCGAACATGCCATTCATCAAACATATGCCGGGCCTCTTCAAGTGAGCCACATTTTGCATACATAGCCACGAAAGTGCTGCCAATAAAGGCATCCCTTTTGAATTCCTCCGTGGCAATCTCGGCATGCACTAGGGCTCCTATGTTACTACAAACTTGCAGAGTGCAACCAACCATGTCCGGGTTTGGATGCATTTCCTTACTACATTGCACGTGTTTCAAGCCATCGAACACTTCCTTACTACTGAGCCCTTCATTAGCATGTCCAGAGGATTAGAGCATCCTGGAGGACTGCATTCTGGACTAACAATGTATCAACCAGATCTTGTACTGCTCCAAGAAACCCACATCTGAGGAGATCCTTCTCATAAGTTGACACCAAAGCATCCTGATTGTGCACCCCATGAGGGAAATCCGATGAAATGTTAGAGACATCCAAGTGCATCACTTGGATCTTCCAGCCTTCATGCTCCTTCCATGCTCCCTCGGCCTTTATCATAACAATCCCATAATCATGGCAAGAAATACGATCTGAATCATCCGTGATATTCTCTGGGATCTTGCACAGCCACTTCGCTCCTCCACAACCTGACTGTTGTCCTCATGGATTTGAGCATCCTGGAGATCATCCTCCATTCTCTCCAGCATAGTTATCGGAGGGTTCTGGACCTGTGAGGAAATTCTTGGGCTCTCTGGGCCACACAACTCATCCACTGACTTACCCTCTACCTTATGTATGGTTGCGTGCTGAAACCCTTTCGGCTAATCTATTGGAGCATCCACAATAAGTGCCCAGACCACTGCATCCGGAACAGTAGCACATGGCATTCCATGCTGTTAGAAAGCATCTGATGACCATGACTCTATGGAATGTGCTTTTCTCTCTACAAGGATGTAGGCAAGATCCCTACCATATGTACTAGGATTATGAGCAACTTGCATACCAATAGCCATGGGGTATTCCAGTTCATTCCCACTCTCATCTGACTCAAATTGATTTACATATTTCACACGCAAAGCATCCACCGCTTCTTGCAACATTTGTATGCAATGAATGATAGAGCAAGATTTCTTTCTCTTTGCATCATGATCTGCATGCCAATGCTCTGCCTTATCGAGAGCAATCTTGAAAATTCTTCCTACTCCTCCTGTGCTTCCTCCATTTTTGCATAGTTGGATGTATTTCGAAAGTGCTTGAGACTGTGGTACAACTTCTTGCATAATTGTGGCCTGCAAAATTTGATGCATACCCCTTCTTTGGGACATGGGTCACACAGGTATGTGCATTCCCTGGTGGAATGACCATGATGCAAGCAATTAGCACACTCCTTCTTTTTAGCCATTCAAGCAAGACTAGATTATGGCAGGGCTAGTCTATAACCCTTGTGAGGTTATGGCTAAAGTAAAAGGGAACCAAACTTTCTCAGGCACAAAAGGGAAACAAAGTATCTCATGCACTAATGGAAACAAAAGACATTGAACAAATTGCCAGAATGTTCCCATTGGTAGGATTCCTGTTATGGTGAACTCCGCATACTGCCAAATGAACGGCCTTACAAGGGGACCCGATGAAAATAGCTTGTGATGGGAATGTCCTTGTGCTGGTAAATCTGATTGCTGGTTAGACCTCCGACTCCACTTCATCCAGTTTAATTAGTTCTCTGCAGCCCCAGTTTCACAAGATGACCTACGAACAACGTCAGGAGTATTGGAAGACCTCATTGGTGCACTTAACTCCACTGAAGGGGCAACACTTGCTATTCTAGTATCCGATTTAAAATGTGTTAGCATGCTATGCCCAGATACTTTGGTCTAGCTTCCACGAGATGCTTGTGGTACCGCACATGTATGGTATGGCCTCCCATTTATCCCAGATGGTCTAAAAGGAGGCGCAACATTTCTTGTCCTGGGTATGATTGACCTTGCTTGACTTTTTTATTGAGGAGTGGTTCTTGCTTCTTGCTCGGGAAGGCGTCCCAAACATAGCCTATTCATGAGTATCTAAAGTGGTCAAGAAAATCGTTGGTGTAGCACCTCCTCATCGACATTGACCTAGGGACTACCTATTGCTGTGTCGGAGTGTGTCATCATGACAGAGTGGAGATCATCGCCAATGACTACGGCAAGCTCACTACCCCCTCCTATGTTGTTGCCTTCACGGATACTGAAGCGCCTCATCGGGGACACCGCCAAGAATCACGTCACAATGAACTTGACCGAGACTGTCTTGGATGCCAAGCACCTTATTGGACGGCAAGTCACCGATGCCTCTCTATAGAGTGACATCAACCTATGGCCGTTCAAGGTGTTTGCTGGCCCAGCCCTGACAAGCCTATGATTTCTCTCTAGTAAAAAGGTGAGGTGAAGGAGTTTGCAGCAGCTGAGGAGATCTCCTCCAATTAGGTACCGACGGGGCCAAGACAAGATTTGTCTTGAGATTGTGGAGAAAGGAGAGCTTCAAGTCTCAGCGAGATAATATGTTATTCATCTAGGGGGGAGTCGAATGATCGTGGTTGCCAAAAGTGTTAGTGGCATTCTTTCCCTAACAAAGAAAACAAAAGAAGAGAATGGAAGACATAGAGAGAACACAAGAGTCACCATTGCAGGTCTTAGCCAAAATTCATAATCACAAATAATACTCAGCATAGAACAATCACACACCACCATAAGGTAGGTGCTGACCCAAAAGTAGGTGCAGCCATTTTAAGGGTAGGTGAAGATTTATGGCGGCTAAGGATGGTTCCCATCATGCAGTGCATGCACATGGGCACTACAACATAAAGCAAGCATAGACGCGCTGCATAGACGTGCAAGTTTTGGGGGCGTCTATACTCCCGTCTATAAACGCGTCTATAAGCATGTCTAGTTCCTTTGAAATTAGACGCTCTTATAGACGTGTAAGTTACGGCTACGTCTATACTAGCGTCTATAAGTGCATCTAGTTCCTTTGAAATTAGACGTTCTTATAGATGCGAGTATAGACGCAAGTATAGATGCGCTTATAGACGCAGTCTGCAACAATTTCCTATGCAGTTGTAATTGTGGACCTTGCAAAGAAAAATAGAATCTTCAATCTCTAAAAATACCATTTACTGAACTATATGCACAAGATTTTGATAATATGCATGATCATATGGTCATTTATATACAAATGAATCTCTAGAAAGCATATTTGCAAGGAAAAATATGCTAAGGAAAGAGAACAAATAGGTATAAATTGAGTAATATGGTGAAAGTGATGGATACATGAAATGGCTTAGGTATATCAAGTAATGCCATGAAAAATAATCCAAAGGATAATGATTTAATCCCCACATCTTTTCATCAAAGTGAAGCTTAAAAAAAAATCTTGAACCTCCATGAAAAGCAGTCCAAAGGTGAATGATTAAGTAATGCCACGAAAAGCAACATATCACAATATTTCTATACATGTAATCTCAAAAAGGCATGAATCTATACATGTAATCTCAATCAATCAATCACCAATAACAAACAACCAGAAGGAGGACCATATCCATAATAAAAGTACAATGAAAGAACTAGAGTTCAACCTCATCTTCAATGAGGTCAACCCTTGCTAAAGTACCTATCTCAATGTCCATGCCTATATCCAAATCTATAAAGAGATCCATCCCACTACTAAAATCATCACTATGAGAGGCAATATCATCATCTCTAATAGCACGATCATCATCTCCAATGATGGCACAATCATCACTCATCAATGTTTTCCAAGCTATCTCCCTCCAAAGTTGAGTTGACATGCTCCTCCATATGCTCAATGTGGGTGAATGTATTATAAATGGCACGTGGTGAGATTGGGATTATATGTCACCATCTCTTATTGTTAATTATTGGTTGATACACAACCTGTTCAAGCACAAAGATATATCATACAAAAAAATTACATCTCTACTATCTGTAAATACATATATTGTAACTACCAATAATTATATGTACATATTCACAATGTTGTGGTAGCACTAGAGTCTTCTTGATAAATTTTTGACATATTTGGCTTCTCAGTTGATCTTTATTAACCCATTTGCTCTGATACCAACTGTGAGATCCCTGTCCCCACCGCGTAACGGATTCGGGGTACTAGCAGTGGAAGTAGCACTTCTTGCGCGGGGCAGGGTCCCACACTCGGGGCCTCATCCACGGATATCCGGACAAGAGACTAATCCGTCGGTTTTTTCAAAACCGAACCCGAAAAAACTTCCCTTACCCGGAAAGCACGAGCGATTCCACCAAGATAACTTTTTACTCTAACGTAGTGAAGATCATTACTGATCACGCTGATCCGACTGCACCTATAAAGATACTTGGTCGGATCAAGGAAGAAACTTGCACTTGGATCAGTGGGATCAACGCTTTTTTCCCCATCAAGAGGCACAGCCGTTGATTCCTATCCATAGAACAATTACTATCTGGGATTTACTTTATCTATCTTAATAACAGAAATTGAGTCTCGATTTACGGATCCCTCAGTCCAGCCTAACCCCATCTAGTCCCATGGGTTAGCCAACCGCCCAACCACTGTAGTGATGGGATCCAATTAAGAATTTGGTTAGGTTTTGTCCCGGGTACCAAGGAAAAGAGTTCCAAGGCCTCCTAACCGGAAGTTCATGCAAACATAAAACTAGTCACACCACTTACACACCCAATATGAAATTACCTTTTTCTTAGCATCAGCTAACTTTAAAACAATCCTTTAATGAAACCATTATGTCACTGATGACAATCCTCGTGAAGGCACCTTTTAAACACCTCATGCACCCCGTTGGAGTACGGTATGTAGTAATGGCATCTTTCACCAACTTCTCCTTCTTTGTCAATATCCAAGGTGCTCGAGGTAGAATTGTCTTCCATTTGGTTCCTCCTCTCATGGCCAAGATCTTTGCATCCTCTCTATGATTTGTAGATCCTCTCTTATAAGTAAGGAGTTCTCTGTTCCTCTCAATCAAGTGCTCCCAACAAATGTTAGAGGTGACATTCTTGAAGATGTGCATTAGATCAAGAAGATGGTTGATTTTGAGGCTCGTCCAATATGGTAGGAGAAAGAAGATAGATTACCTTATCAAATAACAACAAATATTAAGAGGATTACCTTATCAAATAACAACAAATATTAAGAGGATTATCTTTTCAAATCAAAGCTTGTATTGGAATTCTATGTCAACGATATATTACCTATTCATGCTGGGGGGAGGAGGACTTTCCACTCCATTCCATAATGCCTTCCAATCTCCCACGCTTAGTGGATGTGGAGGGACTCCCATCCAAGAATGAACAAATTTGGGATGATGATGAGGGAGAAATCGATGATGATTCTTATATATCACTTTCAAGCTCTCTGGCCTAGATGCCACCAATGATGGACCACAAATAGGACATGCATAGTATCCAGATGTGGAGAGACCTAAACAACATACACATTCAAGCATGTCAAAAAACAATACAATGATAATAAATAATCATCATGAATAGAATCCCATTTGACTCACTTGAACACTCGCTAGCCATAACCAGGAAAGTCGTGCATTGTCCACATCAAGATGGCCTTCAAGAGAAAATCTCGTGAAGATGGAGGCCGACATATGTCATGCACATGGATACCTCTCCAAAGTATCTCAAGCTCATCAATCAAGGGCTCGAGATATATATCCATATTCTTTACCTTATCTTTTCCAGGAATCAATGCAAGTTGAGCAACGTGAGAACAGTGCATAGAATGGAATATGTGCATCCCTCAAAAAGTGGGGTCAAAGCCGCATTATAAAAGTGGGGTCAAAGCCGCATTATAAAAGTGATCATTTTCCATGGCTTTTTCATTTTCACTACGCTCATTGGCAAATAGAGCACGTACCATATCTTCTAAAACCTCTTCCTCCACCATCTCATGAGGAAAGGGTGGTAGGCTTGTATCTCCATCATTCCAATCCTCCACCACTTCTACATTTTCTGAAGCCTCTGCCATTTCTCTACGATGCTTGGCCTCTTGATGCCGCCTATGAGTTAACATAGAAGGGTGCGGCGCATTATCCTACACACGAGTATTTCAATGTGAGTCTCCATTGAATACTTATTACTAATTCTTAATTAAATTCTTACAATATAAGCAAAGTATACTTACCATATTGACCCCATCGGTTTCCATTTTCCATACATTGAAATGTGATTCATTGAAATACTACGTTGTTTGATGCAAACATATTGACCCCATCGGTTCCCATTTTCCATACATTGAAATGTGATTCATCATAATGCTACGTTGTTGATGCATACATCCTCGACAACGATCACACATACATTTTATTTTTTGTTGCAACCAAGGATCTCGATTTTGAACACGAAGGGACTCATCATCACTAGAAGAACTAATTGATGAAGATATCTTGCATATTTCAAAAAGAATAAATATTTTTCATCTTTCTATGTGTGTAAAAACTGTTCTGTTTTGCATTTATTTGTGCATCTAAAAACACGTCTATACACGTATCTAAAAGCGCATCTATAGACGCGTCTACTCTGTCGAGTAGACACATTTATAGATGTGCTTTTAGACGCATGTATAGACGTGCAAATAGACGTGCATTGTGGCAAAAAACAACCGAAAATTAAACTCGAGAGTGTTTTGCCAGTATTTTGGCAAAACACAGTTCTTCCAAAAAATATCTCGTCCTATTTCTAATCCTCTCTCACCCTCTCAAGCTTCTGACCCTCTTTCACCCCCTCAAGCCTCTCTAACCCTCTTAAGCTTGATCACCAGGCTGCAAATCTGCTTTACAAAGGACTGTGGAGTAAGAGTTTACCTTGGTTGTGGTGAGTCTCTTTCTCTTCTTCTTCTTCTTGCTCCTTTTCTTCTTGTTCTTGCTCTTGCTTTTACTCTTTCTCTTCTTCTTGAATCCTATTTTTATTTTGTAAAAGATAATCAAGTGTTTATATAGCTTACTTTTGTTTTTTGCTATTTTATACATTTTTACCTCAAAAATCACAACAAATAACCAAGGTAGGCCTCTTGGTTTGTTTATTATATTTTCTTAATATTTGATTACTAATCTTTTGTATGTATGTATTACTAATCTTCTTAATATTTTCTTAGTTTGTATGTATGCATTACTAATCTTTTACTCACCCTTTTGTTGGTTTTGTAGGTCCTCTAATCCTCTCTTTTAACATCACGAAAAAGAGGTAAGTTCTTTCATATATTTTCTCTCTATCCTCTATTATTATTGCACCCTTGAGTGATGGGGATTTGTTTTGTAGGTCTACGCATAAGCTTTATGCATAAGCCTTATATATGCATAAGGCCTCATGCATAAGCTTTATGCATAAGCTCTCATGCATAGTTTTATGCTTAATGCCTCATGCTTAAGGCCTCATGCCTAGCTTTATGCATAAGGCCTCATGCATACCTTTATGCATAAGCCTTATGTATAAGCCTTATGCATAAGCCTTAAACATAAGCTTTATGCTTTATGCATACGCCTTATGCATAAGCTTTATGCTTTATGCTTAAGGCCTTATGCATAAGCTTTATGCTTTATGTATAAGACATGCATAAGATTTGGCCTTATGCTTTAAGCTTTATGCTTTATGCTTTAAGCTTTATACATAAGCCTCATGCTAAGCTTTATGCATAAGGCCTCATGCATAGCTTTATGCATAAGCCTTATGCATAGGCTTTATGCTTTATGCTTAAGGCCTTAGGCTTAAGCTTTATGCATAAGCCTTACGCATAAGCTTTATGCCTTATGCTTTAAGCTTTATGCATAAGCTTTATGCTTTATGTGCTTAAGGCCTTATGCTTAAGCTTTATGCTTTATGCATAAGCGTTATACATAAGGCCTCATGCATAAGGCGTCATTTATAAGCTTTATGCATAAGCTCTCATGCATAAGGACACATGCATAGTTTTATGCTTAAGGTCTCATGCATAGCTTTATGCATAAGCTTTATCCATAAGCCTCATGCATAGCTTTATTCATAAGGCCTCATACATAGCTTTATGCATAAACTTTATCCATAAGCCTTATGCATAAGGCCTCATGCATAAGCTTTATCCATAAGCCTTATGCATAAGATTTATGCACAAGCCTTATGCATAAGCCTTATGCTTTAAGCTTTATGCATAAGCCTTATGCATAAGCTTTATGCTTAAGGCCTTATGCATAAGCTTCATGCCTTAAGATTTATGCTTAAGGCATAGTATTTTAAGCATATGCATAGTACTTTAAACATAATGCCTCATGCATCGCTTTATGCATAAGCTTTACTAATATTTTGCTCACCCTTTTGTTGGTTTTGTAAGTCCTCTAATCCTTTCTTTCAACATCATGAAAAAGAGGTAAGTGCTTTCATATCTTTTCTCTATTTCCTCTATTATTATTGCACCCTTGGGTACTGGGGATTTGTTTTGTAGGTTTGCGCATAAGCTTTATGCTGCATAATACTCATGCATACTTAAGGCCTTATGCATAGTGCTTTATACATAAGGCCTCACGCTTAAGGCCTTATGCATAATGCTTTATGCATAAGGCCTCATGCATAAAACTATGCATAATGCCTTATGCTTAAGGCCTTATACATAGTGCTTTATGCATAAGCCTCATCCATAAGGCCTGCCGCCTTATGCATAGTGCTTTATGCATAAGCCTCATCCATAAGCTTTATACATAAGGCCTCATGCATAGTTTTATGCTTAAAACCTCATGCATAACTTTATGTATAAGGGCCTCATGCATAGATTTATGCATAAGCTTTATGCATAAGGTCTCATGCATAGTTTTATGCTTAAGGCCTTATGCATGCATAAGCTTTATGCATAAGGCCTCATGCATAGTTTTATCCATACGCTCATGCATAGTTTTAAGGCCTCATGCGTAGCTTTATGCATAAGGCCTCATGCATAGCTTTATGCTTAAGGCCTTATGTATAGTGCTTTATACATAAGGCATCATGCTTAAGGCCTTATGCATAAGCTTTATGCATAAGGACTAATGCTTTACGCAAGGATTACGTAACGGTTTGCATAAGGCTTGCATAACGCATAGTGCCAAGAATGAGATGATTTTCGGCTTGCATAATGGCTTACATGCTTTCTTAATGTTTGTTTATTTTTTGTGTTTTGAAGAATGAGATGATTCTTGGGGTCAATTGACTTAAAGAGACGGAAAGTCCTCATTTCTTAATATTTTTTAATATTTTCTTTGTTTGTATAGATGTGGACTGGGTCCTTGTCCTCTTGTCCCACAGACCCATTGGTTGAGGCTCTCATCAAGTCTCATGACGGTTTGCTAGGGAGGTAGAGGGCTTCTTTGGCTATACTCCCACCCCCCCGAGTAGTTGGCAGTCTATGCAGCATGCATCCCTTTACCATCAAGTCCGCTCATCATAGCCCAACAGAGTCCCTTACCAGGCACTTTACCATTGCTAGGCACTTCACCTGCCTTTACATTTACCTCTCATCTGTCAGGCCCAGTTAGTGCTACAAAATCTCCTATACCTACACCTTTAGGAGATGTGACACCTCATAGTCATCATGAATCTCATGTGGCAGTCATTGTCATAGAGGGAGGGTAGTTGTGGAGATAGTGGTGGTCATACCTCACACCACACTAGGACTGAGAGTGGAGGTAGAGGATATAGAGGAGATAGAGGATTCCTAGGGTAGTGCTTTGGGGGTGGGGATAGTTCTTTAGATCACCACCACATCCTGGTGATATATATCACAAATATGGGCAGCATAGTTGATGACTCTCGTGGGAAGGAGGTGGTAAACTACTTGAGCCAAGTAGTTTTTGCACACTATAAAGACTGCTTTATACATTTTAAGCAGCAAAGAGAGAGCCTAGTGGATGATTGAATTAAAGCTGTCCACAAGAAGTATCCTAATCCTCACAACCAAAGGTTTAATAGTAGATGGGCGCAACACAAAATCAAATACATACTTAAGAATAGGAGGTCTCTAGTAACGAGACATGCAAAGGAGGAGAAAGCCCGAATAGATGCCGGTCAAAATGGACACGGCAAGCCATCTACTGCTCACGGGGGCGAGTGGAAGAAAGACAAGAAGGAGCTCCTAGAAGGAGTAGTGAACCAGCAACAAAGAGAAGCATGGCGAATACAAATAGAGCGATATGGATCATCACACTTCGGATTTGGAGGTCGTGTATCATGGGAGGCCGAGTTTGTATGTATAGTGCAACTTCATGTCTTTTCTTTGTATTCTCTCTATTTGAGTTGTGTTATGATGTTTGTCTTATGATGTAGCGTGACATTGTGGGTAGAGATCCTACCCCCGCAGAGACTGGCTACCATCATCGCCACAGTAGAGGAGATACATGGAATTACCTTCATGATGAAGGGATCATCTCTGACGAACAATACAATAGAGCAAGGAGAACACCAATGTAGATAATACTTTTTATTTTTATTTACAAAACATGTTTTGACCTTTATAATACTTTCTATTTTTATTTATATATATCTTCACTTTGTGTAGGCACAAGGTGGACAAGACGGATGACAAGATAACTCAAAGAGTGATGACTCCTCTTTCCTTGTAGTTTTTTTTCATGTATAGTTTTGGTTTATGCAACTATGTTTCTTTTTCAAGCCTCATGTGGCTACCATCATATATGGACAATTTCTTGGATATAAGATGAAAATTTTCATCTTCTTTATGTATCTATGTTTTTATTCAAGCATTATGTGGCTACGATCATGTCTAGAGAATTTTTTGGATATAAAATGTAATTTCTCATCTTCTTTAATCAATATTCGAAGTGTGCACAAATCTTTTTGTGCATATCTATCTTTAATTTAAGTTTTTATGTTGATATCTTTGCTGATCTTGATTTGTCTATGTACAAGTAAGTAAAACCTTAAACTAGAGAGTTGCCTGTGAAAAAATGCAGCTGTACATTTGCACAAGCAGCTCTCTGGAATTTGTTTCTAATTTCAGAGCGCGTTTATAAGTGCATCTATAACAAAGGCTATAAAGGCATCTATATGCACGTCTATAAGAGCGTTTATATTAGTATAGACGTGCTTATAGAGGCACATATAGACACACATATAGACGCATGTCTGTAGATGCTAATTTAAATACGCCCGTAACATTTTAAAGCACGTTGTCAAAATGCGTCTATAAACGTGCCTATGGTTGCTTTTCCTTGTAGTGGAGGTAGCACAAGTTACATGACATGACTCCATCAATCCATCGTAATTCATCTTCCTTCTTGCACTTTTGTTTTGATTTCTTCATGCATAGAGGGCAACGAAAAAAAGAGGTAGCACTTGTGTCACACAACCAAGTATACGTTTGATTGTTTTCAAATCTGCTCCTAAATGCTAATCCACTACAAACGTACCCACACCTCTAACTTCAAGTTGTTCACCATTTTTTTGTTGCTTGATGATTTCAACAACCCAAGGACATCTTTGAAGCATCCAACCTAGCATTTGATGGTTCTCCTTTGGCACCTCAAAAGCTTCTAACCACCAATTGTCTTTTTCAGATGAAACACTGAAAGAACGCACCTTGTTCTTGTCCTTTACATGTGCCCTAGGGGGGTGCACTACTAAGACGTACGTTTAAGGGGTATTTAAAAAACTCCTTACCTATGAATTTTGCATGAATAACATGATGCCTTTTTCTTTATACACTTACGGTTTTATTTCCAAAATTAATTAAAAAAACCCCTTCTGTAAGTGTATTTTTGTAAATTTATCTTGAAATTTTAAATTAAAAAATCCCTTCATCTGAACTTACGTGCTATACTTAAATATTTCTAGGTGAACCCCCCGAGCATGTTCCATTTTCTCATTCATGAGTGTAAGTCCCATTCTTTCCAATCTACACCCTTTGACAATTTGGCACTCATCTAGCTTCAATACTAAAGAGACCACTCCCATAGACTCTACAATCATGAAGCAACACATGATTAGATATACGTGTTATTTAATTTTTCACCATGAATAAGAAAGTTTAAATCATACTAATCTTCATAAGAGACTTTATAAAATTTTATCATTGCTTGTTAAAGCCTCTTTAAATCTATGAAAATGTTGTTAAAGGCATCGTAATATAGTTTGATATCACCCTTTGATTTGTCCTTCGATACTTTTATTCCCTCTATATGGAAATACTCACCGACAAGTGATCTTTCATGTGTATCGTTTGTCTTCTTTGCCAATGCAACTTTCTACAGAGGTGGAAGAAAGTGTCTTTTGATCCCTCACTTGTGAAGATCCTCCTTTGTGATGGCATGCATGGACTCATAGCCCTTGCGACTTATACATGCTTCATCACAAGCACTTTGAATATCATTTACTCTCTAAATCCCCTCAAGGTCCAAGATATATTTTTTCTACTTTCGTATCTAGTTTGCTACTATAGCTCCTTATTTGACATCATCCTCTAGTTGACTCTATTAAACATCCTCCAGCGGACTTTGTTAGACATCGCCCTACTCTCAAAATTGACTGACTGACTCTAACAGGCCTCTAACTATCAGATCTGACTCTCTTTGACTCCCTCTCAACTCAAACAGATTAATTCTACCCTTCTACACCTTCAGTTGACTTCCTTTAACACTTTGTTGACTCTGACTGATGCAGACTTCACTCAGTAGACTTTAGATCTTCACTTACAATTGATTTTTCTCAACAATTTCAATCAAAACAACACATCCATCCCAACTAAAACACCATATCATAAAACTCTATCATCCACTTATACCATATTTAAACCGAAGCACCCTGTCTTTTGCATATAGATAAAACCAAACCATTCTCAACAACCCTGAGACCCTAGGCTCAAACAAGACATAAAAACTAAGGGATCCTCCACATCTTCAAACCTCTTTGATGAATTCTGCAAATCTCCTTCTTCAGACACAAATCGTTGAGCAAAATTTTGGGTAGCACCAAGTTCCAACAAAGATACAATCAGACATCCTAGGACTTACCTTAACAACCTTCAGCTGATCCTCTAGCTTACATGTACTCCCTCTACTCTAGTCTTGCCCTCTCCTACTCACACTACTTACCCTCCTCAATGGGTGTACCCTTGTTCTTCTCTTTTCTTCCTCCCAAGCCTTCTATGCACCCCTCCTCAAAAAACCCCTTTCATCCCAAAAATAAACACACTACTTTTCCTACCTTCCTAACAAGAAGCTGCCACCTATTGCCTTTGAACACCCCATGCGCATCTTTTTCATCGCTAGACCTTCTTGATCTCCCCGTATCTTCATGCACAATTTCCCTTTCTAGCCATTGCATTGCCTTTCTATTTATCCTTTTCATACTACATCGAGTACACACTATGTTCTAGACTAGTATATGTGCATCATATTTTCCTAGAACCTTTTCCTCCTCTAAGCTTGTCCATGTCTTGACTTCATTGGGCTCAAAAAAACCTTTCACATATTTTCCCAACCCCATTGTGAAACACTTTCAAGTGTTTCAGTCTGTCTGCTTTGCTCTACATGACTCCAATGTGATAGTATGGCTTCAACCTCAAGCCAAATTATTCAACACTCAATTATTCACCTTGTTTGCCGTGATTTGCCTTTTCCTAGCACCACCACCTAAGCCTATCAATTTTTGATAGCTCTTTTTGGTGTTCCCTTGCACCAATAGGGATTTTCTTTAAATGATATAATTTGACTCTGAGCTTTTTTAATTCTTTCTCTTGTTCCTTGACATGTATCTCCTTTTCTTTATTCTTATTCTCTAAATTTTGCACTTGGTTTTTTAATTCTTTAATATTTAATTGAAGATGCAAATTTGATGTGTATATATGCTGCATGTACGCCCCACCACCATAGACTATTAGACATTTACAATATCTAAGCAGCCCATTTTTCCCATCACCAATGTGACGTACTAAACTAGTCAAATCACTGAATGGTGGGTTATCTAAGGTTAATGGGTCACGTGGATAAAGCGCATCATCAACCCATAAGTCTATATGTTTCTTTCCCTGAGCCCTAATTAAAGAAGTGGATGCATTTCCCAATGGTTATCTTATGTAAGGACATTTGATTGATGCAAGTTTCTCTTCTACATGAATATGAAGATCTATCTTGTATTTTCTTATATGTAATATCTTCTAAAGGAGGCATGGTTTAGACTAAGGTCAGCAAACAAAATTAGGATTAGAGTAAGATGAAAATTGAGATATATAGATGGAAATAAAAAATGTAGTTATAAACTAAAACTAGTAATATAAATTTACTTTTTGAGGGTTAGTGTTCCACGGGAACACTCACGGGAACATGGATTATGGCAGGAGGCCGGAAGCAATTAATGTGAGAGAGTGGGATTGTAGCCATTGGAACATAAAGACGCACATAATTTTTCCATATTTTTGTGCCGAAGTGCAATGTAAATCGTTTTAGGCCAATGTGGGTTCTAAATGAGAGTTCTAAGTGTGTTAATAAGCAAGGCTCCCTTATGGGGTTGTCCGCCCCCATGTGTGAAAGAGGCCTAGGGTTAGGGTTAGTGACATCTCTATAAAAGAGATGTTAGCTAAAGAAAGTGCACGTTTTTGGCCATTCTCATAACCTGAGTGTAGCTCTTGAGCTCTCAAGCTATGGCAACTCTCTAACTCTCTCTCTATTGTACTCTAATGAGCATCAAGCTCCAATGAGTATAGCTCCACTTCATTCTCTTAATCTGTTTTAGCATCATTAAAGTAGATTAATCTATGATTAGTTGAATGCTTCTTTCTTTCTCTTGTGTATGCTGCATGCTTGTAGTGTGTGTGTGTGTAGTCTCCATTGATGTAAGCTCTTGCCCACTTCATTGGTAATGAGTTATTCATGGATAGACTCTCTCTATGAGCTTGTGGGTTTGTGAATGTTGCATTCTATGCTTGCTTAAGCTTGTGGGTTAGTAGATGCACGCTTATAGATTTGCTGGCATTAGGGAAAGCTAAGATTTAATCAATGTTTAAATGGGATTAAGAGATTGCCATGCATTGCTTGTTCTCTTGATTAGTGTAGTGGGTTTAAGAGATTGAGAGATTGATTGAGGTGTTGAATGGTTGAATCATCAAGTGGTGGTTCGTGTATGTGAGCTCTCCCACAAGGGATAAGCCTTCATGCACTAATCGGGTTGAGTCCTCGGATTGACATTGTGTTTCTCAACACATTTGTTGATTGGTGTGAGGTGAAAAAAAGAAAGAAAAGCCTGCCTCTATAGCCCTTCCACCTCACAAACTTGGAAACACACACTCGGACGGGGGCACCACCAGCCACCGGCTGGAACACTCTCTCACACTTCACCACCCAACCCAGACAGACATCAAAAACAGGGGCACCATAGACAAAGCAAACACCCAGCAATATATTCCAGTTAAAACATTTTACAAGCTTCTTCCGACACAGAAGCCTTACTCACACAACCATAAAAAAAACACTCAGGCCTGTCAGCCGAGGATACACCACATCCCCAATCACCACGAACCACTCGCCTGCCCGCTGTACCAATACACAAACACCATATTGGGGAATATGGGAATTTCCCACAAGTTTGGGACACATGGTCAAAAGTTTGGATTAACCATAACTTGAACACCACTAATCCAAAATGAGCACTTTATAGCTCTTTAGATTCCATTTTTTAAGCGCTTTCCAACGATAGGTCATATGATAGGGTTTTGAGAAACTTACAAACATGTTATCCATGTCCCCTTTTTTAAGTATTCAAAAATGGGAATTGGGAAATTCCCAAATTCACTAATATGGTGTTCACACCAGAAAGTACCCGGCCACTCTCACTTCAGAAGGCGCCCACACCAGCTAACCCTCAAGTCCTCTGCGACCCATCACTTCTGCGTGTGTCGTCAGCAGCAGCTACTCCATCATCTCTCTCTCTGTGCTGATCCTCTGCCAGCCAGTCCAAACCCACTTGTAGCTTATCTGCCCTGCTACCGGCCCACCACCAAGCAGCAACACCTGTCTCTTTGCTTCACTCGGCACCCTGCCCTGTCCACTTCTCTGCTTCACCTACGTGGCACCCACTCTGCTGTGTCCACAGCCCTGTCTCCTAGGCAGTCCACACCAGCCACCAGTCACCTGCAGCTTATCTGCTCCCCTTTTGTCCTCGCTAGCAGCTCCCTTTGATGCCTTCTTCGCTGCTCTACACCAGCCCGCTTCTCTTAGCAGCCCGCCACACTTCCATCAAGGGCCTCACTTTGCTTCAACTGCACCAGCCCAGCTTCCACTTACACATGCCCTCCACGCTCACAGCCCGTCGGCTGTCTTTACCAAGACTGCTTCTTATCCACACCTCAAAGGCGCTCACCTTGCGCCAGCCACTCCTTTCCTTTTACAAGGCGGCCACCACCTTAGCCACTCACGGAGGCACTCCCTTTTCGCTGTCTCCCACTGCAGGCGACCCTCTTCTCTACAGAGCCGTCCTTGCGCATCCAGCTGCTGCTGCGAGTCACCTCAAGGCCGGCCTGTTGTCGCCAGCCCGACTCCCTCTTTACTCTGCGCCCCAGCGCTTCTAGCTCTGTCCTGCAAGCAGCAACACCAGAGAGCCCCCAGTTGTATAACACGGCGACGGCCTTTTTGTGCAGCCCACGCCAGCCACCTTCGCCAAGCTTCTGGACTTTGCGTTGGCAGCCACCTAAAGCTCCACGCTCACCTTTAACAGCTGGCCACATTGTTTTATCATTTTCATTTTTTTTATTTTACTTAAAGCCACCTATTATATTTCTTTTCACACCAACAAAGGCAACATTGGCCACATCACATATTGCTTCCCGGTTTCCACACACATTCAAACCCAGCCTTCCAGTGCCCATGCTTTCCACATCTTCAAATGCCACTTAGTGCCCGCTCTTTTCTTTGGAGACGCGTACACACCGAGACGGCCATCAAGCAGCTAAAGTCACCCCTGCTGACCTTACTCCAGACGGGCCTGCACGAGCCTTAAACCAAAAGCATCCACCCAGAGCATCTGGCAACGCATTCAAAACCAACCTCTTCACACCTGCCATGCACACGTATGTACACTGACCAAAAAGACCACTCAAAAAAATGCCTGACATACTTTGCCACCCCCCCCATCTGCTAGAGCATTCATGCTCAGCAGCATTCAGCATAGTCCGATAGCTGTCCACCACCAGGATCAAAAGGAAACATCTGCTCACCATCCCATTCCCCAGCATCCCTCAAACACCATGGCTGCATCACTGCACACCAAACATCAACCACGCGCATCACAAAATCATTTATGTCCATCACTTGATAAGCATTCATTTAAGCATTCACAGACTTTGACCACACAGCATCATCTTCAAGCCGTTGCTCTTCACCCACAACCAACCTCCCCGTCTTCAAAACCTGTGGCATTGCAGCATCTAGCATCCCATTCATCAATACCTGTGAAGGCCAGGTTTCAACATTTTGACCTGTCTGTATACCAAAATCCAGATCCTCTCCAATGGGAGTGTCCACCAGCACTTCCAGCTCTTGTACTTCAGGCATCTCTTCACAACCATACAGCTCAACTGGTTCAGAATCTTTACCATCCATGCACTTCGCCTTCAGCATTTCAGCAATCCGTAAAGAAGCCTTTGTTACACTCTCAACCATATCTGCATCCATCTCCATCTCTCACTCCTGTTCATCAAGGCTAGCAACTTCCCATATATCATCCTCAGGCACAATACTCACCACACAACGCTCTTCATCAGCCAAATCAACATGCATACCTTCTTCAATGTTGCCAACCCCCCTGGTATCATCGTCCAAAGACTCCCCAGTACACAATGCATCCAATGGAAAAACATCCACATAATCCATCGCAGGTACCATACCATCATCCAGCTGTCCAAGAAAATCCATAATGATAGAATCTTCCTCCACACTCTCCACATCCGCATTACAAGCCATCTTCACTTCATCAGAAGTCTCTACCCCATCCTCCTCCCTCTAGTAGAATCTGTCAAAGAATCATCTTCAAAGCATCTTGTATCCAGCTCCCTTCTTATCATCAGCCAATCACAAGGCATCATCCTCTTTGCTTCCATGTGCATGCATATCCTCCAGATCCAAATGATCTCCAATAGGACCTTCCAATTCACTGTCTTGCACAGCCATGACGTCCAAATCCAAAGAAGAATCCACTGGCAACTCCTCATCTGCACTTTGCTCCTTCACCTGCTTTTGATCCACCTGCACATGCTTTAAAGACTTTGGAAAAAAATCAGAAGGCATATAAAACATCCCCCTTTGTACCTGTACCGGCCTTTGAAGCTCCTGTCTAATCAGACTTTGCATAGGACTCTTATCCACCTCAACCAAATTCACATGCATATCCCTTACAGACACAACACTTTCATACGGATAAATACCCATCTCCATTTGCTTTAAAATCTTGCCTTCCTTTTCCCTAGCAATCCTAACAGTATCATCAAATGACCTGGGATTCTTTAACTCAACCCTGACCCTCAAATGGGGTAACAGACCATCAATGAACAAGCTCTTCTTCAGAAACATAGGAGGAACTTGCTGCTTTAATGTCATACACCACTTAGCCCACAAACATGTAAATACCTTCACAAAATCATCCAATGATTGCCCATGAACCTGCTTCAAGATACTCAACTACTGCCAAAGCACACTAGGATCCTCCACTTTTTGCTGGAAACGCTCCAAAAGGCCTTCTTTCAACCTGTCCAAGGTCAAGTCACCAGCATCCTGTGCTTCAAAATCCTTGAGCCAGCTTCGGGCATCTCCCTTCAAGAAAATCTTTATCAACCTCAGAACCTGCTCTTCATCTGTGACATGGTTGCTAATGCATGCCAACTCCATCTGCTCCAAAAAGTCATACACATCTTCACCCTTCCTGCCATGAAATTAAGGATAAGACCACATCATGACAAACCTGTACCAATTCCTGAGCTGTCCTCAGTGGAACACACGCCCTTCCAGGCAACGAACAATACCAGAGCTATCCTCAATCAAACAATGCTAGAGCAACTCCTCAGTGGGGGCACCAGAAGGATGTGAGGTGAAAAAAAGAAAGAAAAGCCTGCCTCTATAGCCCTTCCACCTCGCAAACTTGGAAACACACACTCGAACGGGGGCACCACCAGCCACCGGCTGGAACACTCTCTCACACTTCACCACCCAGACAGACAGCAAAAACAGGGGCACCATAGACACAAACACCCAGCAATATATTCCAGTTAAAACATTTTACAAGCTTCTTCCGACACAGAAGCCTTACTCACACAACCATAAAAAAAAACACTCAGGCCTGTCAGCCGAGGATGCACCACATCCCCAATCACCACGAACCACTCGCCTACCCGCTGTACCAATACACACCAGAAAGAACCCGGCCACTCTCACTTTAGAAGGCGCCCACACCAGCTAACCCTCAAGTCCTCTACGACCCATCACTTCTGCGTGTGTCGTCAGCAGCAACTACTCCATCATCTCTCTCTCTGTGCTGATCCTCTGCCAGCCAGTCCAAACCCACTTGCAGCTTATCTGCCCTGCCGGCCCACCACTTGCAGCTTATCTGCCCTGCCGGCCCACCACCAAGCAGCAACACCTGTCTCTTTGCTTCACTCGGCACCCTGCCCTGTCCACTTCTCTGCTTCACCTACGTGGCACCCACTCTGCTGTCCACAGCCCTGTCTCCTAGGCAGCCCACACTAGCCACCAGTCACCTGCAGCTTATCTGCTCCCCTTTTGTCCTCGCTAGCAGCTCCCTTTGATGCCTTCTTCGCTGCTCTACACCAGCCCGCTTCTCTCAGCAGCCCGCCACACTTCCATCAAGGGCCTCACTTTGCTTCAACTGCACCAGCCCAGCTTCCACTTACACATGCCCTCCACGCTCACAGCCCGTCGGCTGTCTTT
This sequence comes from Cibotium barometz, assembly GCF_041138505.1. NCBI lineage: Eukaryota > Viridiplantae > Streptophyta > Polypodiopsida > Cyatheales > Cibotiaceae > Cibotium > Cibotium barometz. The sequence continues at coordinate 22,619,895 of NC_141072.1, forward strand.
ACCAAGACTGCTTCTTATCCACACCTCAAAGGCGCTCACCTTGCGCCAGCCACTCCTTTCCTTTTACAAGGCGGCCACCACCTTAGCCACTCACGGAGGCACTCCCTTTTTGCTGTCTCCCACTGCAGGCGACCCTCTTCTCTACAGAGCCGTCCTTGCGCTGCGAGTCACCTCAAGGCCGGCCTGCTGTCGCCAGCCCGACTCCCTCTTTACTCTGTGCCCCAGCGCTTCTAGCTCTGTCCTGCAACCAGCAACACCACCCCAGTTGTATAACACGACGACGGCCTTTTTCTGCAGCCCACGCCAGCCACCTTCGCCAAGCTTCTGGACTTTGCGTTGGCAGCCACCTAAAGCTCCACGCTCACCTTTAACAGCTGGCCACATTGTTTTATCATTTTCATTTTTTTTATTTTACTTAAAGCCACCTATTATATTTCTTTTCACACCAACAAAGGCAACATTGGCCACATCACATATTGCTTCCCGGTTTCCACACACATTCAAACCCAGCCTTCCCACTGCCCATGCTTTCCACATCTTCACATGCCACTTAGTGCCCGCTCTTTTCTTTGGAGACGCGTACACACCAAGACGGCCATCAAGCAGCTAAAGTCACCCCTGCTGACCTTACTCCAGACGGGCCTGCACGAGCCTTAAACCAAAAGCATCCACCCAGAGCATCTGGCAACGCATTCAAAACCAACCTCTTCACACCTGCCATGCACACGTATGTACACTGACCAAAAAGACCACTCAAAAAAATGCCTGACAATTGGTAGTACTCTATGAGCACTATATTGCACGGTAGAGAGAACCGCTCTACAATGGCACCGCTGTTGGGGAACGAGTGCCTACATTAGTTGAGCACCATACACACACTACCACTCCTTGTTAAGCTCCAATCGGTTGCAAAACCGTTGGATAGGAGAGCAGGCTTTGGGACTAATTTTGGTACTTATTTAAGACCAATCTGTTGTTAAATTCTCTTTATTGTCTTGCAATTTGAGTGCAATTGGCTAGCTACGCCTCTCCCTTGAGGTCAGGACAAGGATTCAACACACGAGAAGGATTGGAGGTAGGCGCTAAACTTACCAATTTCAATTTGTGTGTGAAAGAGAGAGGCCTGATTTGCATTTCTGTCATTCTGTTTGAGGATAATTTTTGCTGTTTCAATTTTTTTTGCATGTTCGTTTTATTTTCTGTTCTTAGCTTAGTATAGTTTTTTGCATCTTTAATTTTGTGCATTTTAGTTCTCTGTTAAACCTGCACCTGTAGAGAAATTGAAATCTGTACACACACATGAAGATTGAACATTTCGAATTTACTGCAAATCTCACAGCTGCACACGCATTGAGTTCCCTGCACACGCATTGAATTCGCTGCAAATCTCACAGCTGCACACGCATTGAGTTCATTGCACACGCACTTCAAAAAAGAAAAAAATAATAATAATAAAAGAAGGTGGTTGTGCATGAACAGCGCACCACGCAGAGAGACCCACACACCGCACCATAAAGACCGCCTGTAAGATTCCTCCCCCAAACCCCTTTTTGATGTCTAGTATCTTCTTCTATAATCAATCCCTCTTCAGAAATATAAAGACCTTGTTTCTATCTGTTTTAGCCTAGAGAGAGAAAAATATTCTAGAGAGAGAATATTCAGATTTTGAATATTTTTGGATAGAAAAATATCTCTTCTAATTCAGATGAGTTCCCCTGAAACAGAAATTCAAAAAGAATTTTCCAATGTGCAATTGGAATTAATTGAAAATAGCTATAAAGAACCTTAGCCTAAGGGTCTAGATTTTCAGAAATCTTTAGACTATGGTCCAATTAAGGTTCCTATGGACCAATAGCATCAATCCATGTGTAGGGAGGAGATAAATCCAACTTGTAAAAAGAAAATACCCAAAAATGAGTAAATGCTCACATAAGATGAAGAGTTGAAAATGTACAAGGTTTATTAGTAAAAAATTATGAGCAATATTAAAAGTATGACATATGTAAGGAAGAGGAGTTCTTTAAAGGAGGTGCATATTTCACATAAGATGAAGAGTTGAAAATGTACAAGGCTTATTAGTAAAAAATTATGAGCAATATTAAAAGTATGACATATGTAAGGAAGGGGAGTTCTTTAAAGGAGGTGCATATTTCACATAAGATGAAGAGTTGAAAATGTACAAGGATTATTAGTAAAAAACTATGAGCAATATTAAAAATATGACATATGTAAGGAAGGGGAATTCTTTAAAGGAGGTGCATATTTCACATAAGATGAAGAGTTGAAAATGTACAAGGATTATTAGTAAAAAACTATGAGCAATATTAAAAATATGACATATGTAAGGAAGGGGAATTCTTTAAAGGAGGTGCATATTTCACATAAGATGAAGAGTTGAAAATGTACAAGGATTATTAGTAAAAAAACTATGAGCAATATTAAAATGATTCCATTATGACACATATGTAAGGAAGAGGAGTTCTTTAAAGGAGGTGCATATTTCACATGCTTGAATGAGTTTTAAACTCATAAAAATTGAGATATTTCATCTCTCCTCTCTCCTCATTCAAGTCTAGTTCCAAAAAGTTAGCTTAACTGACCTAAAAATGGTCAAATATTGACCAAACTGATTTAGAAAATTCTAGAATCAGTTTGTTTGGTTAGGAGCTCAATTTTTCCTATAAATAGAAGCCTCCCCCTTGTTGAAAAATATATAGTGTTTATGCATCGTTACTCTACTCCACCTAAGCCAAGAACTGTGAATTCATTTAATAATTCACTAGTTTTTGGAGCTTCCCTCTTTCTTCAATCCCTATTAGTGGCTCCATCAACATACTTAACCAATTGATTGGTTGGGGGCCTCTACCGTGAACAAAGAATCAAGCAAGTTGGAAGGTAATTAGTGAATATTGATCTTTCTATAATTTCTCAACGTTTCTCTCTTCTCAACCCCTCTCAAGCTTGAGAAGTTTAATTGGTATGGTTTTTTTTAAATATTATTGAAGTTTGAATAGTAGTGAAGAGTTACATAAGTTAATAAATGCTATTGAAGTTAATTTTCATTTATGTTTAAATTCTAATGATTTTTATGTAAATTCTCTCTCTCACTCAAGAAATGGTCATACTCATGACCCGTTCTCAATCCAAATCAAGCTTTTCATAAAGCTTTTCCTTAACCCAAGCTTAAGCTATGCTTGAGGCCAATTTAATGGCTTTTTTCTATGCTTTTAGTTTAAGTATATTGATGATTCAATCCATTATGGATAAATGATCCAATTAGAGATCATTTTAATTATTTCCTTAATGATAAGCTTTATCCCTTAGAAAAATTGAGATTTATCAGTCATAGCAGCGGAGCTATGGCAAAATTTTTATAAAAATTATGCATAAAATAATTTCATTCAAAGCATAAAAAGAGGACTTCCTACCATATTCTAGGAATTATCATCCTAAATTAATTGAAAAAATTTCATTATAATCATGGAGAAATTAAATTTTAATATCATGCATAAAGGATAAGTTTTTATATCAAAAGTGTTATTTTTACCATTTTTATTTTCATGCATAGAAGTATGCATAATGGATAAATTTTTATATCAAAAGTGTTATTTTTACCATTTTTATTTTCATGCATAGAAGTATGCATAATGGATAAATTTTTATATAAAAAGTGTTATTTTTACCATTTTTATTTTCATGCATAGAAGTATGCATAATGGATAAATTTTTATATAAAAAGTGTTACTTTTATCATTTTTAATTTTCATGCATAAAAGTATGCATAAAAGAAAATTTTTATATCAAAAGTGTTACTTTTATCATTTTTAATTTTCATGCATAGAAATATGCATAAAGGAAAATTTTTATATCAAAAGTGTTACTTTTATCATTTTTAATTTTCATGCATAGAAGTATGCATAAAGGAAAAATTTTTATATCAAAAGTGTTACTTTTATCATATTGGATTTCATGCATATAGGTATGCATAAAAGATATTCTTTTTATACTAAAAGTATGATTTTCCTCATAAATGAATTTTATGCTTAACTTAGATGCATAAGAGAAATTCTTTTATTCTAAAAGTATAATTCCCTACCAAATTGAAATCATGCATAAGAAGATGCATAAAAGATTGATTTTAATTTCGAAAGTGTTAGTCTCCTTAAATGGAATTTATGTATAAATAAATGTGTAGAGAAATCTTATATCAAATAAAAGAATTCTCTTTAAAAAAAAAAAAATATGAAATGTGATAAGATGTGATAAGAGGTGTATGAGATGTGATAAGAATTGATAAGATGCGTATGGAAAGTGATAGGATGTGATAAGAGGTGTGATAAGAGGTGATAAGATGCTTATGAAATAAGTTAGGATGTGATAAGATGAATTAAGATGTGTATGGGGGGATGAGGTAAGAAGTGTATGTGATAAGATAAGATGTATATAGGTTGTGATAGGGCGAGAATGGATGTGAAGTAAAAGATTAGATGTGAAGGTATATGAGGTTATATAAATGGGAATGTGGAAATGGATGTATGTATGTGGATGTGTGAATGTAGATGTAGATGTGGATGTAGGAACGTGAAAATGGATATATACATGAAGATGTATATGCATAGATGTGAATGTGGATGTAGATGTGGATGTATAGATGTGAATGGATGTGGATGTATGTGAATGGGAATGTGGATGTGGATGTATGTGAATGTAGATGTAGATGTGGATGTATAGATGTGAATGGATGTGGATGTATAGATGTGAATGGGAATGTGGATGTGGATGTAGATGTGGATGTATAGATGTGAATGTGGAATGTGGATGTGGATGTATGTATGTATGTGGATGTAGATGTGGATGTATAGATGTGAATGGGAATGGGGATGTGGATGTATGTGAATGTGAATGTAGATGTGGATGTATAGATGTGAATGTGGAATGTGGATGTGGATGTATGTATGTATGTGGATGTAAATGTGGATGAATGGATGTGTATGTATGAATGTGGATATGGGATGTGGATGTATAAATGAGGATGTGAAAATGGAGGTAAGCATGTAGATGTGGATGTATGGATGTGAATGTGGATGTGGATGTGGATGTATGGATGTGGATATGGATGTGTATGTATGAATGTGGATATGGGATGTGGATGTATAAATGAAGATGTGAAAATGGAGATAAGCATGTAGATGTGGATGTATGGATGTGGATATGGATGTGAATATATGATATGTGATGTGAAGGAATCTGAAGTGATGAAGAGATGGAAAATGAGGTGATTGGATGAGTACACATATAAATGGAATGTGGAATAAGTAATGTGGATTAATGAGAGATAATGTGGAAAAATGAGAGTTAATATAGAAACTGTATTTGTAAACTGTTTGTAAATGCTGTTTGCAAATGGCTGTTTTATGTCAAGAATGCTGGGGAAGCATTTTGACCGTCTTGTGATTAAGGTCGTGGAGACCGAACTGATAAAGTTGCAACTGCTGACGGAGAGTCAATGGAGGACGTCTCGCGTAGCAAGGTCGACCGAGGTCTTGACCAGCCTCGGTTCGATTAAAATGGTGAGCTTCCGGTACGGTGGATGAGGGACCAAGGAAGCGGCCTATGAGTGAAGCGCTAGGTCACCTGCGAAGGATCCTAGAGGGTGCTGACCATACGGTGCTCGGGCTCTGGGTCGCCTAGGATACCCACGCGTGCGTCGAGGAAGATATTGGAACAAGGAGTAAGAGTTGTTTTCTGGAACCGGGCATGGATCTGGTTGACTGACCTTGCTGGTCCTCAACGGATGAGTCCATGGCTCTTTTATATGGATCTGTTGGTTGATCTTGCTGATCTTCAACGAGAGTCCATCTTGATAAGTGATTATATTGCCGAGTATTATGGGCTAGGAACTATAGAAACGGCCCCTGAGTGGTCAGGTGGTGAGCGTTCTAGTTGCCAATGATGCCATAGATACTCTGATGAAGGAATGATGGAAAATTTGAGAATCAATCGGATAATTTGGAAGACTGTGATCAGTGGTACTATGGTTTCATTAAAGGATTGTTTTAAAGTTAGCTGATGCTAAGAAAAAGGCAATTTCATATTGGGTGTGTAAGTGGTGTGCCTAATTTTATGTTTGCATGAACTTCCGGCTAGGGGGCCTTGGAACTCTTTTCCTTGGTACCCGGGACAAAACCTAACCAAATTCCAAATTGGATCCCATCACTACAGTGGTTGGGCGGTTGGCTAACCCATGGGATTGGATGGGGTTAGGCTGGACTGATGGATCCGTAAATCGAGATTTAATTTCTATTATTACGATAGATGAAGTAAATCCCGGATAGAAATTGTTCTATGGATAGGAATCAACGGCTGTGCCTCTTGATGGGGAAAAAAGCGTTGATCCCAATGATTCAAGTGCAAGTTCTTCCTTGATTTGACCAAGTACCGTTAAAGGTGCAGTCAGATCAGTTGATCCGTAACGATCTTGACTACGTTAGAGTAAAGAGTTATCCTGGTGGAATCGCCCATGCTTTCCGGGTAAAGGAAGTTTTTTCGGTTTCGGTTTTGGACAAACCGACGGATTAGTCTCTTGTCCGGATATCCGTGGGCGAGGCCCCGAATGTGGGACCCCTGTCCCGCGCGAGAAGTGCTACTTCCGCTGCTAGTACCCGAATCCGTTGCTCGGTGGGAACAGGGGGATCTCACAATTGGTATCAGAGCATTTGGTTAATAAAGATCAACTGAGAAGACAAATATATCAAAAATTTATGAAGAAACACAAAAAGGTTATAATTGTGTGAGATAATTCATACAATTTGATATTCAAACTGAAATTCGTAATTTGGTAGTTGGGTCTTCAGATGGAAGTACCGCAATTATATAGAATCCTTGACTTTCTTGAGGCCTAGACATGATAGTAGTTACCTTATAATTCCAAGGGCCGTGACTACCCGTATATACCGAGAGTATACTGCAGCTCTTTACTGACAGTATATACGAGTAAATCTAAGACTTGAAATTATAAGCGTTAATGCTATCTAGATGATGATTTCGAATGTGATTGATATGATTTTTAATTCTGTTTGAGAATGGATGAATTGATTTGGATTCTGATTGAAAATTCTGATTGAAAAAAGATGATTTTTAAAAATTAGTTGAAATATAATGAAACCACAATGAGGGGGAATGGGACGAGTCCCTGTGATGATATTCATAACTAGAATGATGATAATGAATTCAGCAAATCACTATGAGATTAGTGGGTTGTGCTGTCAGATTGCTGCTGTTAATACTTGATCGGTAGATCAAGTTAAGGGATGTCAAATTGAGGACTTGCTTGACTGAAATTCCCGTGGAGGAATGTTCAGAAAGAAAAAAATTTCGATCTGATGGACCATTATCGTGTTAAAGATATGAATGATATGATCTGAAATGAATTTATTTAATGATGAGTTCTATATAAGGGATATTTATCCCCGTATTCTGTTGGGTTGACCAGAATATAAGGAACCCTAGAATAAATTGGATCTTAAGAAAAAGAGTTGTCCTCTACCTTGCGAGATGAGGACATCTCGCACTTTTTAAGTGGGGTAGAATGTAAGATTCCTCCCCAACCTTCGAGGTATACAGGAGTAAGAATCTCCCTTTCTGATCTTATAATTATTCCCTCTCTAAAATAAAAGAAAGTTTCTGTTTAAAAAAGGAAGACCCTTTTCCTAGAATACTTCTCAGGAGTCACGCCTATTTTAAGGATTCAGAACAATGAGTTCAGAAGTGAAAATCGGTGTTTTGGATACCAAGGTTTTGGTTTTCATTCGAGTACGGCCCAAAAGAAGTTCTTTATCTATTGGGGAGTTTAAGAAGTTATCCCCCAGATATTGTGAGCCTTATATCTGAATTCAATGAAAGTAGGTGACTTAGCCTACAAGCTTCTTTTATCTCTTCATCTCAAAATTCTTAATGCCTTCTATAGAAAAATGTGCCAAACCCAAATCATGGAAAGACGGTAAAACTTCAGTGGCAAGTTACCGTTGGCTTCTAAGTTACGCTAGCTCCTTCCTTTATATAAGTCGTAACTTTTACTTGTCGCTCACAGTAATCTTACTTCCATCGATCTCCTTTCTTTCTTAATCTCCTTCATGGCTTGGCAACAAGAACTAGTTTTATCCATAATGATTCCTCACCTTCAAGACGCAAATGAATCTGTGAAGAAGGATTTTATAGAGCAGTATGAGCGCTCACTTTTCCCTCACTTGGGAACTTCTGTAGCGCAAACCAAATGGCGGACCTATCAAAACATAACTAGGGTAACACCCTGGGGTCAGCAGCACTTTCGTAACAATGTCCGCTTGGCCATGGTTATTGAAGCTTTGGGTTTGGGTCCCCGATACTACTGCGTCATGAGATCAAGACATCCTGGGTTTTCTGAGCGGGTCTTCTTACTGGCGTGTTTTCTTCCTCATGAGAAGATATGCCTTTACCCCGTTTTTGGCTTGCCTCTCAGAGGTCCTTTTGTTAGAACACCTCATACCATTGAGATAGGCGCAGCAATAACCCACAGAATCATTCCCATAGATGAGTTACCTTATACTTGTGCAGCTTGTGAGGACTGCTTTTGTGACCATATGATGGACGGGCTTATGGAAGTGTAAAGAGTTCCTCTATCTTTACTGTATAAGTTCCGAGAATGAATAAAGTTTAAATCTTGTTCGTATTTTGAATCTTGCTTTCTTTAAGACTTATCTTGGTGGTTAATCTTGATTAAAATTTTTCTCTAAATCTCATATTCGTGAATCTTGCGAAATTATCACAAGTTGCGAGATGAGGACATCTCGCGTTTTTTAAGTGGGGTAGAATGTAAGATTCCTCCCCCAAACCCCTTTTTGATGTCTAGTATCTTCTTCTATAATCAATCCCTCTTCAGAAATATAAAGACCTTGTTTCTATCTGTTTTAGCCTAGAGAGAGAAAAATATTCTAGAGAGAGAATATTCAGATTTTGAATATTTTTGGATAGAAAAATATCTCTTCTAATTCAGATGAGTTCCCCTGAAACAGAAATTCAAAAAGAATTTTCCAATGTGCAATTGGAATTAATTGAAAATAGCTATAAAGAACCTTAGCCTAAGGGTCTAGATTTTCAGAAATCTTTAGACTATGGTCCAATTAAGGTTCCTATGGACCAATAGCATCAATCCATGTGTAGGGAGGAGATAAATCCAACTTGTAAAAAGAAAATACCCAAAAATGAGTAAATGCTCACATAAGATGAAGAGTTGAAAATGTACAAGGTTTATTAGTAAAAAATTATGAGCAATATTAAAAGTATGACATATGTAAGGAAGAGGAGTTCTTTAAAGGAGGTGCATATTTCACATAAGATGAAGAGTTGAAAATGTACAAGGCTTATTAGTAAAAAATTATGAGCAATATTAAAAGTATGACATATGTAAGGAAGGGGAGTTCTTTAAAGGAGGTGCATATTTCACATAAGATGAAGAGTTGAAAATGTACAAGGATTATTAGTAAAAAACTATGAGCAATATTAAAAATATGACATATGTAAGGAAGGGGAATTCTTTAAAGGAGGTGCATATTTCACATAAGATGAAGAGTTGAAAATGTACAAGGATTATTAGTAAAAAACTATGAGCAATATTAAAAATATGACATATGTAAGGAAGGGGAATTCTTTAAAGGAGGTGCATATTTCACATAAGATGAAGAGTTGAAAATGTACAAGGATTATTAGTAAAAAAACTATGAGCAATATTAAAATGATTCCATTATGACACATATGTAAGGAAGAGGAGTTCTTTAAAGGAGGTGCATATTTCACATGCTTGAATGAGTTTTAAACTCATAAAAATTGAGATATTTCATCTCTCCTCTCTCCTCATTCAAGTCTAGTTCCAAAAAGTTAGCTTAACTGACCTAAAAATGGTCAAATATTGACCAAACTGATTTAGAAAATTCTAGAATCAGTTTGTTTGGTTAGGAGCTCAATTTTTCCTATAAATAGAAGCCTCCCCCTTGTTGAAAAATATATAGTGTTTATGCATCGTTACTCTACTCCACCTAAGCCAAGAACTGTGAATTCATTTAATAATTCACTAGTTTTTGGAGCTTCCCTCTTTCTTCAATCCCTATTAGTGGCTCCATCAACATACTTAACCAATTGATTGGTTGGGGGCCTCTACCGTGAACAAAGAATCAAGCAAGTTGGAAGGTAATTAGTGAATATTGATCTTTCTATAATTTCTCAATGTTTCTCTCTTCTCAACCCCTCTCAAGCTTGAGAAGTTTAATTGGTATGGTTTTTTTTAAATATTATTGAAGTTTGAATAGTAGTGAAGAGTTACATAAGTTAATAAATGCTATTGAAGTTAATTTTCATTTATGTTTAAATTCTAATGATTTTTATGTAAATTCTCTCTCTCACTCAAGAAATGGTCATACTCATGACCCGTTCTCAATCCAAATCAAGCTTTTCATAAAGCTTTTCCTTAACCCAAGCTTAAGCTATGCTTGAGGCCAATTTAATGGCTTTTTTCTATGCTTTTAGTTTAAGTATATTGATGATTCAATCCATTATGGATAAATGATCCAATTAGAGATCATTTTAATTATTTCCTTAATGATAAGCTTTATCCCTTAGAAAAATTGAGATTTATCAGTCATAGCAGCGGAGCTATGGCAAAATTTTTATAAAAATTATGCATAAAATAATTTCATTCAAAGCATAAAAAGAGGACTTCCTACCATATTCTAGGAATTATCATCCTAAATTAATTGAAAAAATTTCATTATAATCATGGAGAAATTAAATTTTAATATCATGCATAAAGGATAAGTTTTTATATCAAAAGTGTTATTTTTACCATTTTTATTTTCATGCATAGAAGTATGCATAATGGATAAATTTTTATATCAAAAGTGTTATTTTTACCATTTTTATTTTCATGCATAGAAGTATGCATAATGGATAAATTTTTATATAAAAAGTGTTATTTTTACCATTTTTATTTTCATGCATAGAAGTATGCATAATGGATAAATTTTTATATAAAAAGTGTTACTTTTATCATTTTTAATTTTCATGCATAAAAGTATGCATAAAAGAAAATTTTTATATCAAAAGTGTTACTTTTATCATTTTTAATTTTCATGCATAGAAATATGCATAAAGGAAAATTTTTATATCAAAAGTGTTACTTTTATCATTTTTAATTTTCATGCATAGAAGTATGCATAAAGGAAAAATTTTTATATCAAAAGTGTTACTTTTATCATATTGGATTTCATGCATATAGGTATGCATAAAAGATATTCTTTTTATACTAAAAGTATGATTTTCCTCATAAATGGATTTTATGCTTAACTTAGATGCATAAGAGAAATTCTTTTATTCTAAAAGTATAATTCCCTACCAAATTGAAATCATGCATAAGAAGATGCATAAAAGATTGATTTTAATTTCGAAAGTGTTAGTCTCCTTAAATGGAATTTATGTATAAATAAATGTGTAGAGAAATCTTATATCAAATAAAAGAATTCTCTTTAAAAAAAAAAAAAATATGAAATGTGATAAGATGTGATAAGAGGTGTATGAGATGTGATAAGAATTGATAAGATGCGTATGGAAAGTGATAGGATGTGATAAGAGGTGTGATAAGAGGTGATAAGATGCTTATGAAATAAGTTAGGATGTGATAAGATGAATTAAGATGTGTATGGGGGGATGAGGTAAGAAGTGTATGTGATAAGATAAGATGTATATAGGTTGTGATAGGGCGAGAATGGATGTGAAGTAAAAGATTAGATGTGAAGGTATATGAGGTTATATAAATGGGAATGTGGAAATGGATGTATGTATGTGGATGTGTGAATGTAGATGTAGATGTGGATGTAGGAACGTGAAAATGGATATATACATGAAGATGTATATGCATAGATGTGAATGTGGATGTAGATGTGGATGTATAGATGTGAATGGATGTGGATGTATGTGAATGGGAATGTGGATGTGGATGTATGTGAATGTAGATGTAGATGTGGATGTATAGATGTGAATGGATGTGGATGTATAGATGTGAATGGGAATGTGGATGTGGATGTAGATGTGGATGTATAGATGTGAATGTGGAATGTGGATGTGGATGTATGTATGTATGTGGATGTAGATGTGGATGTATAGATGTGAATGGGAATGGGGATGTGGATGTATGTGAATGTGAATGTAGATGTGGATGTATAGATGTGAATGTGGAATGTGGATGTGGATGTATGTATGTATGTGGATGTAAATGTGGATGAATGGATGTGTATGTATGAATGTGGATATGGGATGTGGATGTATAAATGAGGATGTGAAAATGGAGGTAAGCATGTAGATGTGGATGTATGGATGTGAATGTGGATGTGGATGTGGATGTATGGATGTGTATGTATGAATGTGGATATGGGATGTGGATGTATAAATGAAGATGTGAAAATGGAGATAAGCATGTAGATGTGGATGTATGGATGTGGATATGGATGTGAATATATGATATGTGATGTGAAGGAATCTGAAGTGATGAAGAGATGGAAAATGAGGTGATTGGATGAGTACACATATAAATGGAATGTGGAATAAGTAATGTGGATTAATGAGAGATAATGTGGAAAAATGAGAGTTAATATAGAAACTGTATTTGTAAACTGTTTGTAAATGCTGTTTGCAAATGGCTGTTTTATGTCAAGAATGCTGGGGAAGCATTTTGACCGTCTTGTGATTAAGGTCGTGGAGACCGAACTGATAAAGTTGCAACTGCTGACGGAGAGTCAATGGAGGACGTCTCGCGTAGCAAGGTCGACCGAGGTCTTGACCAGCCTCGGTTCGATTAAAATGGTGAGCTTCCGGTACGGTGGATGAGGGACCAAGGAAGCGGCCTATGAGTGAAGCGCTAGGTCACCTGCGAAGGATCCTAGAGGGTGCTGACCATACGGTGCTCGGGCTCTGGGTCGCCTAGGATACCCACGCGTGCGTCGAGGAAGATATTGGAACAAGGAGTAAGAGTTGTTTTCTGGAACCGGGCATGGATCTGGTTGACTGACCTTGCTGGTCCTCAACGGATGAGTCCATGGCTCTTTTATATGGATCTGTTGGTTGATCTTGCTGATCTTCAACGAGAGTCCATCTTGATAAGTGATTATATTGCCGAGTATTATGGGCTAGGAACTATAGAAACGGCCCCTGAGTGGTCAGGTGGTGAGCGTTCTAGTTGCCAATGATGCCATAGATACTCTGATGAAGGAATGATGGAAAATTTGAGAATCAATCGGATAATTTGGAAGACTGTGATCAGTGGTACTATGGTTTCATTAAAGGATTGTTTTAAAGTTAGCTGATGCTAAGAAAAAGGCAATTTCATATTGGGTGTGTAAGTGGTGTGCCTAATTTTATGTTTGCATGAACTTCCGGCTAGGGGGCCTTGGAACTCTTTTCCTTGGTACCCGGGACAAAACCTAACCAAATTCCAAATTGGATCCCATCACTACAGTGGTTGGGCGGTTGGCTAACCCATGGGATTGGATGGGGTTAGGCTGGACTGATGGATCCGTAAATCGAGATTTAATTTCTATTATTACGATAGATGAAGTAAATCCCGGATAGAAATTGTTCTATGGATAGGAATCAACGGCTGTGCCTCTTGATGGGGAAAAAAGCGTTGATCCCAATGATTCAAGTGCAAGTTCTTCCTTGATTTGACCAAGTACCGTTAAAGGTGCAGTCAGATCAGTTGATCCGTAACGATCTTGACTACGTTAGAGTAAAGAGTTATCCTGGTGGAATCGCCCATGCTTTCCGGGTAAAGGAAGTTTTTTCGGTTTCGGTTTTGGACAAACCGACGGATTAGTCTCTTGTCCGGATATCCGTGGGCGAGGCCCCGAATGTGGGACCCCTGTCCCGCGCGAGAAGTGCTACTTCCGCTGCTAGTACCCGAATCCGTTGCTCGGTGGGAACAGGGGGATCTCACAATTGGTATCAGAGCATTTGGTTAATAAAGATCAACTGAGAAGACAAATATATCAAAAATTTATGAAGAAACACAAAAAGGTTATAATTGTGTGAGATAATTCATACAATTTGATATTCAAACTGAAATTCGTAATTTGGTAGTTGGGTCTTCAGATGGAAGTACCGCAATTATATAGAATCCTTGACTTTCTTGAGGCCTAGACATGATAGTAGTTACCTTATAATTCCAAGGGCCGTGACTACCCGTATATACCGAGAGTATACTGCAGCTCTTTACTGACAGTATATACGAGTAAATCTAAGACTTGAAATTATAAGCGTTAATGCTATCTAGATGATGATTTCGAATGTGATTGATATGATTTTTAATTCTGTTTGAGAATGGATGAATTGATTTGGATTCTGATTGAAAATTCTGATTGAAAAAAGATGATTTTTAAAAATTAGTTGAAATATAATGAAACCACAATGAGGGGGAATGGGACGAGTCCCTGTGATGATATTCATAACTAGAATGATGATAATGAATTCAGCAAATCACTATGAGATTAGTGGGTTGTGCTGTCAGATTGCTGCTGTTAATACTTGATCGGTAGATCAAGTTAAGGGATGTCAAATTGAGGACTTGCTTGACTGAAATTCCCGTGGAGGAATGTTCAGAAAGAAAAAAATTTCGATCTGATGGACCATTATCGTGTTAAAGATATGAATGATATGATCTGAAATGAATTTATTTAATGATGAGTTCTATATAAGGGATATTTATCCCCGTATTCTGTTGGGTTGACCAGAATATAAGGAACCCTAGAATAAATTGGATCTTAAGAAAAAGAGTTGTCCTCTACCTTGCGAGATGAGGACATCTCGCACTTTTTAAGTGGGGTAGAATGTAAGATTCCTCCCCAACCTTCGAGGTATACAGGAGTAAGAATCTCCCTTTCTGATCTTATAATTATTCCCTCTCTAAAATAAAAGAAAGTTTCTGTTTAAAAAAGGAAGACCCTTTTCCTAGAATACTTCTCAGGAGTCACGCCTATTTTAAGGATTCAGAACAATGAGTTCAGAAGTGAAAATCGGTGTTTTGGATACCAAGGTTTTGGTTTTCATTCGAGTACGGCCCAAAAGAAGTTCTTTATCTATTGGGGAGTTTAAGAAGTTATCCCCCAGATATTGTGAGCCTTATATCTGAATTCAATGAAAGTAGGTGACTTAGCCTACAAGCTTCTTTTATCTCTTCATCTCAAAATTCTTAATGCCTTCTATAGAAAAATGTGCCAAACCCAAATCATGGAAAGACGGTAAAACTTCAGTGGCAAGTTACCGTTGGCTTCTAAGTTACGCTAGCTCCTTCCTTTATATAAGTCGTAACTTTTACTTGTCGCTCACAGTAATCTTACTTCCATCGATCTCCTTTCTTTCTTAATCTCCTTCATGGCTTGGCAACAAGAACTAGTTTTATCCATAATGATTCCTCACCTTCAAGACGCAAATGAATCTGTGAAGAAGGATTTTATAGAGCAGTATGAGCGCTCACTTTTCCCTCACTTGGGAACTTCTGTAGCGCAAACCAAATGGCGGACCTATCAAAACATAACTAGGGTAACACCCTGGGGTCAGCAGCACTTTCGTAACAATGTCCGCTTGGCCATGGTTATTGAAGCTTTGGGTTTGGGTCCCCGATACTACTGCGTCATGAGATCAAGACATCCTGGGTTTTCTGAGCGGGTCTTCTTACTGGCGTGTTTTCTTCCTCATGAGAAGATATGCCTTTACCCCGTTTTTGGCTTGCCTCTCAGAGGTCCTTTTGTTAGAACACCTCATACCATTGAGATAGGCGCAGCAATAACCCACAGAATCATTCCCATAGATGAGTTACCTTATACTTGTGCAGCTTGTGAGGACTGCTTTTGTGACCATATGATGGACGGGCTTATGGAAGTGTAAAGAGTTCCTCTATCTTTACTGTATAAGTTCCGAGAATGAATAAAGTTTAAATCTTGTTCGTATTTTGAATCTTGCTCTCTTTAAGACTTATCTTGGTGGTTAATCTTGATTAAAATTTTTCTCTAAATCTCATATTCGTGAATCTTGCGAAATTATCACAAGTTGCGAGATGAGGACATCTCGCGTTTTTTAAGTGGGGTAGAATGTAAGATTCCTCCCCCAAACCCCTTTTTGATGTCTAGTATCTTCTTCTATAATCAATCCCTCTTCAGAAATATAAAGACCTTGTTTCTATCTGTTTTAGCCTAGAGAGAGAAAAATATTCTAGAGAGAGAATATTCAGATTTTGAATATTTTTGGATAGAAAAATATCTCTTCTAATTCAGATGAGTTCCCCTGAAACAGAAATTCAAAAAGAATTTTCCAATGTGCAATTGGAATTAATTGAAAATAGCTATAAAGAACCTTAGCCTAAGGGTCTAGATTTTCAGAAATCTTTAGACTATGGTCCAATTAAGGTTCCTATGGACCAATAGCATCAATCCATGTGTAGGGAGGAGATAAATCCAACTTGTAAAAAGAAAATACCCAAAAATGAGTAAATGCTCACATAAGATGAAGAGTTGAAAATGTACAAGGTTTATTAGTAAAAAATTATGAGCAATATTAAAAGTATGACATATGTAAGGAAGAGGAGTTCTTTAAAGGAGGTGCATATTTCACATAAGATGAAGAGTTGAAAATGTACAAGGCTTATTAGTAAAAAATTATGAGCAATATTAAAAGTATGACATATGTAAGGAAGGGGAGTTCTTTAAAGGAGGTGCATATTTCACATAAGATGAAGAGTTGAAAATGTACAAGGATTATTAGTAAAAAACTATGAGCAATATTAAAAATATGACATATGTAAGGAAGGGGAATTCTTTAAAGGAGGTGCATATTTCACATAAGATGAAGAGTTGAAAATGTACAAGGATTATTAGTAAAAAACTATGAGCAATATTAAAAATATGACATATGTAAGGAAGGGGAATTCTTTAAAGGAGGTGCATATTTCACATAAGATGAAGAGTTGAAAATGTACAAGGATTATTAGTAAAAAAACTATGAGCAATATTAAAATGATTCCATTATGACACATATGTAAGGAAGAGGAGTTCTTTAAAGGAGGTGCATATTTCACATGCTTGAATGAGTTTTAAACTCATAAAAATTGAGATATTTCATCTCTCCTCTCTCCTCATTCAAGTCTAGTTCCAAAAAGTTAGCTTAACTGACCTAAAAATGGTCAAATATTGACCAAACTGATTTAGAAAATTCTAGAATCAGTTTGTTTGGTTAGGAGCTCAATTTTTCCTATAAATAGAAGCCTCCCCCTTGTTGAAAAATATATAGTGTTTATGCATCGTTACTCTACTCCACCTAAGCCAAGAACTGTGAATTCATTTAATAATTCACTAGTTTTTGGAGCTTCCCTCTTTCTTCAATCCCTATTAGTGGCTCCATCAACATACTTAACCAATTGATTGGTTGGGGGCCTCTACCGTGAACAAAGAATCAAGCAAGTTGGAAGGTAATTAGTGAATATTGATCTTTCTATAATTTCTCAATGTTTCTCTCTTCTCAACCCCTCTCAAGCTTGAGAAGTTTAATTGGTATGGTTTTTTTTAAATATTATTGAAGTTTGAATAGTAGTGAAGAGTTACATAAGTTAATAAATGCTATTGAAGTTAATTTTCATTTATGTTTAAATTCTAATGATTTTTATGTAAATTCTCTCTCTCACTCAAGAAATGGTCATACTCATGACCCGTTCTCAATCCAAATCAAGCTTTTCATAAAGCTTTTCCTTAACCCAAGCTTAAGCTATGCTTGAGGCCAATTTAATGGCTTTTTTCTATGCTTTTAGTTTAAGTATATTGATGATTCAATCCATTATGGATAAATGATCCAATTAGAGATCATTTTAATTATTTCCTTAATGATAAGCTTTATCCCTTAGAAAAATTGAGATTTATCAGTCATAGCAGCGGAGCTATGGCAAAATTTTTATAAAAATTATGCATAAAATAATTTCATTCAAAGCATAAAAAGAGGACTTCCTACCATATTCTAGGAATTATCATCCTAAATTAATTGAAAAAATTTCATTATAATCATGGAGAAATTAAATTTTAATATCATGCATAAAGGATAAGTTTTTATATCAAAAGTGTTATTTTTACCATTTTTATTTTCATGCATAGAAGTATGCATAATGGATAAATTTTTATATCAAAAGTGTTATTTTTACCATTTTTATTTTCATGCATAGAAGTATGCATAATGGATAAATTTTTATATAAAAAGTGTTATTTTTACCATTTTTATTTTCATGCATAGAAGTATGCATAATGGATAAATTTTTATATAAAAAGTGTTACTTTTATCATTTTTAATTTTCATGCATAAAAGTATGCATAAAAGAAAATTTTTATATCAAAAGTGTTACTTTTATCATTTTTAATTTTCATGCATAGAAATATGCATAAAGGAAAATTTTTATATCAAAAGTGTTACTTTTATCATTTTTAATTTTCATGCATAGAAGTATGCATAAAGGAAAAATTTTTATATCAAAAGTGTTACTTTTATCATATTGGATTTCATGCATATAGGTATGCATAAAAGATATTCTTTTTATACTAAAAGTATGATTTTCCTCATAAATGGATTTTATGCTTAACTTAGATGCATAAGAGAAATTCTTTTATTCTAAAAGTATAATTCCCTACCAAATTGAAATCATGCATAAGAAGATGCATAAAAGATTGATTTTAATTTCGAAAGTGTTAGTCTCCTTAAATGGAATTTATGTATAAATAAATGTGTAGAGAAATCTTATATCAAATAAAAGAATTCTCTTTAAAAAAAAAAAAATATGAAATGTGATAAGATGTGATAAGAGGTGTATGAGATGTGATAAGAATTGATAAGATGCGTATGGAAAGTGATAGGATGTGATAAGAGGTGTGATAAGAGGTGATAAGATGCTTATGAAATAAGTTAGGATGTGATAAGATGAATTAAGATGTGTATGGGGGGATGAGGTAAGAAGTGTATGTGATAAGATAAGATGTATATAGGTTGTGATAGGGCGAGAATGGATGTGAAGTAAAAGATTAGATGTGAAGGTATATGAGGTTATATAAATGGGAATGTGGAAATGGATGTATGTATGTGGATGTGTGAATGTAGATGTAGATGTGGATGTAGGAACGTGAAAATGGATATATACATGAAGATGTATATGCATAGATGTGAATGTGGATGTAGATGTGGATGTATAGATGTGAATGGATGTGGATGTATGTGAATGGGAATGTGGATGTGGATGTATGTGAATGTAGATGTAGATGTGGATGTATAGATGTGAATGGATGTGGATGTATAGATGTGAATGGGAATGTGGATGTGGATGTAGATGTGGATGTATAGATGTGAATGTGGAATGTGGATGTGGATGTATGTATGTATGTGGATGTAGATGTGGATGTATAGATGTGAATGGGAATGGGGATGTGGATGTATGTGAATGTGAATGTAGATGTGGATGTATAGATGTGAATGTGGAATGTGGATGTGGATGTATGTATGTATGTGGATGTAAATGTGGATGAATGGATGTGTATGTATGAATGTGGATATGGGATGTGGATGTATAAATGAGGATGTGAAAATGGAGGTAAGCATGTAGATGTGGATGTATGGATGTGAATGTGGATGTGGATGTGGATGTATGGATGTGGATATGGATGTGTATGTATGAATGTGGATATGGGATGTGGATGTATAAATGAAGATGTGAAAATGGAGATAAGCATGTAGATGTGGATGTATGGATGTGGATATGGATGTGAATATATGATATGTGATGTGAAGGAATCTGAAGTGATGAAGAGATGGAAAATGAGGTGATTGGATGAGTACACATATAAATGGAATGTGGAATAAGTAATGTGGATTAATGAGAGATAATGTGGAAAAATGAGAGTTAATATAGAAACTGTATTTGTAAACTGTTTGTAAATGCTGTTTGCAAATGGCTGTTTTATGTCAAGAATGCTGGGGAAGCATTTTGACCGTCTTGTGATTAAGGTCGTGGAGACCGAACTGATAAAGTTGCAACTGCTGACGGAGAGTCAATGGAGGACGTCTCGCGTAGCAAGGTCGACCGAGGTCTTGACCAGCCTCGGTTCGATTAAAATGGTGAGCTTCCGGTACGGTGGATGAGGGACCAAGGAAGCGGCCTATGAGTGAAGCGCTAGGTCACCTGCGAAGGATCCTAGAGGGTGCTGACCATACGGTGCTCGGGCTCTGGGTCGCCTAGGATACCCACGCGTGCGTCGAGGAAGATATTGGAACAAGGAGTAAGAGTTGTTTTCTGGAACCGGGCATGGATCTGGTTGACTGACCTTGCTGGTCCTCAACGGATGAGTCCATGGCTCTTTTATATGGATCTGTTGGTTGATCTTGCTGATCTTCAACGAGAGTCCATCTTGATAAGTGATTATATTGCCGAGTATTATGGGCTAGGAACTATAGAAACGGCCCCTGAGTGGTCAGGTGGTGAGCGTTCTAGTTGCCAATGATGCCATAGATACTCTGATGAAGGAATGATGGAAAATTTGAGAATCAATCGGATAATTTGGAAGACTGTGATCAGTGGTACTATGGTTTCATTAAAGGATTGTTTTAAAGTTAGCTGATGCTAAGAAAAAGGCAATTTCATATTGGGTGTGTAAGTGGTGTGCCTAATTTTATGTTTGCATGAACTTCCGGCTAGGGGGCCTTGGAACTCTTTTCCTTGGTACCCGGGACAAAACCTAACCAAATTCCAAATTGGATCCCATCACTACAGTGGTTGGGCGGTTGGCTAACCCATGGGATTGGATGGGGTTAGGCTGGACTGATGGATCCGTAAATCGAGATTTAATTTCTATTATTACGATAGATGAAGTAAATCCCGGATAGAAATTGTTCTATGGATAGGAATCAACGGCTGTGCCTCTTGATGGGGAAAAAAGCGTTGATCCCAATGATTCAAGTGCAAGTTCTTCCTTGATTTGACCAAGTACCGTTAAAGGTGCAGTCAGATCAGTTGATCCGTAACGATCTTGACTACGTTAGAGTAAAGAGTTATCCTGGTGGAATCGCCCATGCTTTCCGGGTAAAGGAAGTTTTTTCGGTTTCGGTTTTGGACAAACCGACGGATTAGTCTCTTGTCCGGATATCCGTGGGCGAGGCCCCGAATGTGGGACCCCTGTCCCGCGCGAGAAGTGCTACTTCCGCTGCTAGTACCCGAATCCGTTGCTCGGTGGGAACAGGGGGATCTCACACCGCCACCGCACGAATAAAGGGGTGCAAAAAAGAAAAGCCAATCTCACATTATCATTATGAGCTTGCAAGAAAAGGAGAGAGTCATCACCAAAGGATTGAATTACCAACTGCTCCTCCCATTACCCAGCTTCAATCCAGTTACTTTCCCTTCAACAATGGCATGTTCCAATGCTGTAATTAGGGAATGGGAGGCTATAGCAAAAAGTAGGGGAGCAAGGGGGAAACCTTGTTTAATTGACCTGTTCACATCAAACCCCCCAACCACTCTGCCATTCAAAAGTAATTTAGAGTGACCTCCAAATGTAAGGGTATAAATGCAAGTAGCCATCCTCATACCAAAACCTAGTTATTCCATGTAAAAGATGATTTTAAAATTCTCGTGGAGAATTGATGAGTTGATTTGGATACTGATTGAAAGTGCTTTCTCCAAATTCAGTTGCATAAGGATACATTTCTAATTAGTCCTCAAGGCCAGATCTCTGCCCAACATTATAGCATAGATATTATCGTATATAGATTTCCCCTTAATAAAGCCATATTGTCTCTTAGAGATGACCTCCTGCAAAACAAGAGTAATCCTAATAGCAATGACTTTGGCCAGGACCTTGTAGATGACAGTTAGCAATGTAATGGGCCTCCAGTGATTAAACCTTTCACAAGAATCTTGCTTTAGGGACAAGCTTTACCAGCCCCTCCTTTAGGTCTTTGTCCAAGTTACCTGTCCTGAAAGCTTCACTGCATATTTTCCCAACTACATCCTTTAGAGAAGGCCAAAAGGCTATAAACAATTCTAAAGATAACCCATCCCACCCTGGTGATTTTTCCTTTCCCAATTTATTAAGGGCATCCTAGCATTCATCCACCTCTATGTACCTTTCTAGCCATTTAGCCTTATCATGATCTATTTTATTACTGACTAGCTTATTCTCATCTTGATACCTTTTGGCTGACCAATTGTCTTTTAAACTAAGAGTAGCTCCCAATAATTTCACCCACTTCTCGGCAATCAAACCTATGCCCTCAATCTCTTACCCATTCTCATCCAGTATTTTTGCCATCACCTCCTCAGAGCCCTTCCCCTCAGTTAACTTAAATAAGTGCCTATCAGTTTGCCTCTTGTTGTTGAACATTTTCTATTTGTATATTGTCCCCTCTCTTTGAACAATTCTCATCTTCACTCTTTAGCCCTTCTTAACATTTAATATACCAGAAAATCTCATCTTCAGACAACTTCCCAGTTTCTTTTTTTTGAAGATGGTTTAGAAGTTTACTCCATCTCCATCCATTTCACCTCACATCTCATTCATTCACATCTATCCCAATTCACATCCCATCACATCTCATCCATTCACATATCTCATTTATTTACATCTATCCCGATTCACATCACATTACATCACATCCATTCACATCACATATCATCCATTCACATCTATCCCAATTTTATCATATCACATCACATCCATTTCACATCACATGTCATTCATTCACATCTATCCCGATTCACATCACATCACATCCATTTACATCACACATTATCCATTCACATCTATCCCAATTTACATCATATCACATCACATCCATTTCGCATCACATCTCACCCATTCACATCACATCTCACCCATTCACACTTATCCCGACTCACATCACATCACATCCATTCACATTCATCACATTCATTGTATCCCCATTCCATCACATACATTCTATCCACATTACATGACGTCCACATCTATCCACATCATGTCTCATTCATTCCATCCACTTTACATCACATCCACATCATATCTCATTCATACACATCCCATCTCATTCATCCATATCCATCCAATCATTCACATACACGACTATCCACATCTATCCATACATTCACATCTATCACTTCACATCCACATATATTCACATCACATAACATTTCATCCACATCTCTTTACATCACATCACATCTCATCCACATCCACATCACATTCACATCCACATCTCTTTACATTACATCACATCTCATCCACATCCACATCCACATCCACATCCACATCCACATCCACATCACATTCACATCCACATCTCTTTTCAGCACATCACATCTCATCCCCACATCCATTTACATCACATTCTTTCACAATCACATCCACATCCATTTACATACACATTCTTTCACAATCATATCCACATCCATTTACATTACATTCTTTCACATACACATCCACATCCATTTACATCACATTCTTTCCCATACACATCCACATTCATTTACTTCCTATCTAACCCTTTCACATATCTTCTCATCTTATCATTCACATCCTCATCCATTTACTTCACATCTCATCCACATTCATTTTCATCACACCACATCCTATCACATCCCATTCATATCTTATCACATCCATTCACACCCATCCTATCGCATCCCATTTACATCTTATCACATCTATTCACATCCTATCACATCCCATTTACATCTTATCACATCCTATCACGTTCCATTTATATCTTATCACATCTATTCACATCCTATCACATCCCATTCACATCTCACCGCATCCCATTTGCATCTTATCACATCTATTCACATTCTATTACATCCCATTTACATCTTATTTCCATTTAGTAGGCTTTCCTACTTCGATACTGATAATGGGACTTTTTTTAAAATTTTATTAATTGTTTGGCTTAGATAAGGTTCTTTTTCTCGACGACTATTTTCATATTCTTTCTCAATTTCTCAAATGAATTGTATTAAATATTCCTTTTTTGAATAAAAGAATTCATGGGATTTACAAAAATCAATTCTACCCATATGTCCACTTTTGATAAATATTCATAAATTGAATTATACTTAAAATTTTTCTTTATCCCATTTAATTTCTTGGATCTTAAATATCGTGGGAATTCCTCTTTTTACATTTAATTGCTTGAATTCTAAATGTCATGGGAATTCCTCTTTTATCATCAAATAAATTTATCTAAAATTTCTCTTTTCTTTAATAAGAATATCCATTAATTCAGTATGCCAAGAATTTCACTTTTACTATTTAAATGATTGAATTTCAAATGTCATGGAAATTTCTCTTTTATCATTTAAATATTTCTTATGAATAAAATAAATTTATCTAAAATTTCTCTTTGAATTTAAATAAAATATCCATTAATTCTAATATGCTAAGAATTCCACTTTTACTATTTAAATTATTGAATTTCAATTGTTATGAAAATTTCTCTTTTATCATTTAAATATTTCTCATGCATAAAATAAATTTATCTAAAATTTATCTTTGAATTTATATAAAATATCCATTAATTCCAATATGCTAAGAATTCCACTTTTACTATTTAAATGATTGAATTCCAAATGTCATAAAAATTTCTCTTTTATCATTTAAATAAAATTACCATAATTTTCTTTTTTCTTAATTATTTAACTATACATAAATCTTAAAAGTTAGTTTTTCATTGAATGTGATGAAAATCATTTTTTTAGCCTAGGATATTTCATTCTAGAATATGGTAGGAAGTCCTCTTTTCATGTTATGCATAAGAATGAATTATGTATCAATTTCATAAAATTTTTGTCATAGCTCCGCTGCTGTTATTGACAATTTTTAATATTTTTGAAAAGAATAAGACTTAGTAATGTAATTCTGATAGTATAATTATCTTTTAACCTTAAATCTAATTTATGGATTTAACTCATAAGATTACCATAATTTACTAGCATATAAGTATAAAAAACCATTTTCTTAACCTCTAGCTTCTCACAAGCCTAGAGTTTGATTTGTGAATTGAGAATTTCTCCATGAGAAGTATCAATTGAATAGAGAATTGGTCATAGGAATGACCATTCTTTGGAGGAGAGAGAGATAAACATAAAAAGCATCCTAATTAAGTATAAATATAAACTTTTCTTAATTATTCATTATAACTCTCAAGAAAAGCTTGATTTGCATTATAAAAACTTAATTTAGAAACTTCTGAAGCTTGAGAGGAGTTGAGAAGTGAAAACATTGAGAATAGTAGAGAAAAACCATAAAATTACACTTTACCTCTTATTTTTGCTTGCTTCTCTATCTTAGAAGAAGCCCCCAATAAATCAATTGGTTAGTGTGTTGAAAGGAAAGCTCCAAGGATGGGTGAAGAGAGAGAGAGGCTCCACTCTCTCCAAAAGTAGAGGATTTTTAAGGGATAATAAAAAATATCATTATTTTAATGTAATACTAGCATTCTATAGTTCACAGATATTTTTACAAAAGACTAAGGATTTATTTATAGGCGAGAGAGGCCTCTAACCAAGTTCAACTAGGTTCTAGAATTTATTTATAGGTGAAAGAGGCCTCTAACCAAGTTCAACTAGGTTCTAGAATTTTTCAGGTTCAGTTTGGCTGAATTTGGACAAGATTTGGACGTAGTTTGGCTCCCTTTTAATTTGGTTTGATCTAGGAGAGAGGAGAGATAAAAATATCACAATTTTTTTGAGTTAAAAACTCCACCACATGTGTGAAATAGGCGCCTCCTTGAAGTCTATCCCTTCCTATCACATCCCATTCACATCTTAGCACATCCATTCACATCCTATCACATCCCATTTACATCTTATCACATTTCTTCACATCCTATCACATCCCATTTACATCTTATCACATCTATTCACATCCTATCACATCCCATTTACATCTTATCACATCTATTCACATCCTATCACATCCCATTCACATCTTATCGCATCCCATTTACATCTTATCACATCTATTCACATTCTATCACATCCCATTTACATCTTATTTCCATTTAGTACTTCGATCAATAATGGGACTTTTTCTAAATTTCTGCCAATTGTTTGGCTTAGATAAAGGTTCTTTTTCTCGACGACGACTATTTCCATATTCTTTCTCAATTTCTCAAATGAATTATATTCAATATTCCTCTTTTGAATAAAAGAATTTATGGGATTTACAAAAATCAATTCTATCCATATTTTCACTTTTGATAAATATTTATAAATTGAATTATACTAAAAATTTCTCTTTTTTTTAATTTTTTTTTTGCATCTTAAATATCATGAAAATTCCTCTTTTTACATTTAATTGCTTGAATTCTAAATGTCATGGGAATTCCTCTTTTATCATCAAATAAATTTATCTAAAAGTTCTCTTTTCTTTAATAAGAATATCCATTAATTCAGTATGCCAAGAATTTTACTTTTACTATTTAAATGATTAAATTATAAATATCATGAAAATTTCTCTTTTATCATTTAAATATTTCTCATGCATAAAATAAATTTATATAAAATTTCTCTTCGAATTCAAATAAAATATCCATTAATTTCAATATGCTAAGAATTCCACTTTTACTATTTAAATGATTGAATTCCAATTGTCATGGAAATTCCTCTTTTATCATTTAAATATTTCTCATGCATAAAATAAATTTATCTAAAATTTCTCTTCGAATTTATATAAAATATCCATTAATTTCAATATGCTAAGAATTCCACTTTACTATTCAAATGATTGAATTCCAAATGTCATGGGAATTTCTCTTTTTTTATTTAAATAAAATTACCATAATTTTCTCTTTTCTAATTATTTAATTATACATAAACCTTAAAAATTTATTTTCTATTGAATGTGATGAAAATCATTCTTTTAGCCTAGGATATTCCATCCTAGAATATGGTAGGAAGTCCTCTTTTCATGTTATGCATAAGAATGAATTATGTATCAATTTCTTAAAAATTTTGCCATAGCTCTGCTGCTATTACTGACAATTTTTAATATTTTTGAAAAGAATAAGACTTAGTAATGTAATTATGATAGTATAACTATCTTTTAACCTTAAATCCAATTTATGGATTTAACTCATAAGATTACCATAATTTATTAGCATATAAGTAAAAAAAACCATTTTCTTAACCTCTAGCTTCACAAGCCTAGAGTTTGATTTGTGAAAATAGAATTTCTCCATGAGAAGCATCAATTCAATAGAGAATTGGTCATAGGAATGACCATTCTTTGGGGGAGACAGAGATAAACACAAAAAGAATCCTAATAAAGCATAAATGTAAACTTTTCTTGATTATTCATTATAACTCTTAAGAGAAACTTGATTTGGATTATAAACACTTAATTTAGAAACTTCTCGAGCTTGAGAGGGGTTGAGAAGTGAAAACATTGAGAATAGTAGAGAGAAACCATAAAATTACACTTTACCTCTTATTTTTGCTTGCTTTCCCTTACCAATCAATTGGTTAGTGTGTTGAAAGGAAAGCTCCAAGGATGGTTGAATAGAGAGAGAGGCTCCACTCTTTCCAAAAGTAGAGGATTTTAAAGGGATAATAAAAAATATCATTATTTTAATGTAATACTGGCATGGTATAGTTCACAGATTTTTTAACAAAAGACTAAGGATCTATTTATAGGTGAGGGAGGCCTCTAACCAAGTCGAACTAGCTTCTAGAAATTTTCAGGTTCACTTTGACTGAATTTGGACATGATTTGGACCCAGTTTGGGTCTCTTTTGATTTGGTTTGATCTAGGAGAGAGAATAGATAAAAATATCACAAATTTTTTGAGTAAAAAACTCAACACATGTGTGAAATAGGCGCCTCCTTGAAGTCTTCCCCCCTCCTTACCAAGGTGTCAAAAGTGTATCATTATACTAAAATATCTCATTTTTTTAGTAATATCTCATAGTTTTTAACTAATAAACCTTGTACCGAGTCAGCTTTTTATCTTATGTAGGCATTTACTTATTTTTGGGTATTTTCTTTTATTCATTGGATTTATCTCCTCCCCACACATGGATTGATCCTATTGGCCCATAGAAACCTCAATTGGACCATAATCCAAACATTTCTAAAAATCTAGACCCTTAGGCTAAGGTCCTTTATACACATTTTCAATTAATTCCAATTGCACATTGGAAAGTTCTTTTTGAATTTTTGTTTCAAGGGAAACCATTTTAGACACTAGGAGGATTTTTATATCCAAAAATATCTCAATTTTGGATTATCTCTCTCTAGACATTTTTTCTCTCCGAGCCAAAACAGGGTAAAACATGATCAGAAGGGGGAGGAATAATTACAAAATCAGAAGGGGAGGTTCTTACACCGTTACACCTCAAAAGCTGGAGGGAGGAATCTTACATCCTACCCCACTTAAGAAAAGTGAGATATCCTCATCTCGCAGAGCTGGAGGACAAACTCTTTCCGTTAAGATCTAACTGATTGAGGGGTTCCTTATAGTCTGGTCAACAGAATCTTGGGATAAACATCCCTTCTACAAGAAGAACACACAGAACTCATTATCAGAGAATAATTCATTTAGATCATCTCATTCATATCCTTAACACAATAATGGTCCATCATACTGAAAATTTCATCTGAACATTCTTCCATGAGAATTTCAGTTATGGAGGTTTTCAATTTGTCATCCCTTAACTAGATCCACTAGGTCAAGGTTCAACAGCAGCGATCTGTCAGCACAATCCACTAACCTCGTAGTGATTTACTGAAGTTATTATCGCCATTCCAGT
Source organism: Cibotium barometz (assembly GCF_041138505.1). Classification (NCBI taxonomy): domain Eukaryota; kingdom Viridiplantae; phylum Streptophyta; class Polypodiopsida; order Cyatheales; family Cibotiaceae; genus Cibotium; species Cibotium barometz. The sequence goes on from NC_141072.1 coordinate 22,648,767, forward strand.
TATTAACATCATTACTAGGATTCGTCCCATTCATCCTCATTGTGGTTTTGTTCAACTTATCTCCTTTTAACCAGAATTCAGGAATCATTATCTTTCAAGCAGAATCCAAATCAATTCATCAATTCTCAACTAGAATTCTAAAATCATATCAACCAGCATTTGAATTCATCATCTAGATAGCATTTTTGCTTAAAATTTCAAGGTCTTAGATTTACTCGTATATACTGCGAGTAAAGAGTTGCAGTTATACCCTTGGTATATACGGGTAGTCACGGTCCTTGGAATTATAAGGTAAATACCATCATGTCTAGGCCTCAAGCAAGTCAGAGATTCCATACAATTGCCGTACTTCCATCTGAAGACCCAATTACCTATTTATAAATTTTTATTCTGAATATCAATTTGTATGAAATTCATCACACAATTACAACCTTTTACTGCTATTTCATAAATTTTTGGCATTTTTGGCTTCTCGGTTGATCCACTTTAGCCAATTCGCTCTGATACCAGCTGAAAGATCCCTGCCCCCTTCGCGCAACGAATTCGGGGGTGCTAGCAGCGGAAGTAGCACTTCTTACGTGGGACAGAGCCTCTCACTCAGGGCCTCGCCCACCACGGATATCCGGACAAGAGACTAATCCCTCGGTTCTTCCAAAACTGAACTTGGAAAAAACTTCCCTCGCCCAGAAAGCACGGGCGATTCCTCCAGGATATTTTTATTCTAACGTAGTCAAGGTCATCAATAAACCAAACTGATCCGACCGAATCCGTAAGTCACATGGTCAAATCAAGGAAAAGACTTGCACTTGGATCATAGAGACCAACGCTTTTTTTCTCATCGAGAGACACAACCGTTGATTCTTTTCCATGATAGAACAAGAACTGTGTGGGATTTACTTCATCTATTGTACCATAACAGAATTGAGTCTCATTTTAGGGATCCATCAGTCCAGCCTAACCCCATCCACTCCCATGGGATAGCCAAGTGCCCAAACCATTGTAGTGATGGGATCCATTTAGGAACTTGGTTAGGTTTTGTCTTGGGTACCAGGAAAAAGAGTTCCCAGGGCCCCTAGCCGGCGCTTCATGCAAACTTCAAGATAGTCACACCACTTACACACCCAATATGAAATTGCCTTTTTCATAGATTCAGCTGTGTTTAAAACAATCTTTTAATGAAACCATAGTATCACTAATCATAATCCTCCAAAATATCTGGTTGAATTCTAATTTCCAATCAATCCTTCATCCATGTACTTATGGCATCATTGGCAACCAGAACGCTCACCACCTATCCACTTAGGGGCCTTTTGAATAGTTCCTAACTCATAGTACCCAATAATATATTTACTGATAAAAATCCAGATGGACTCTTTGTTGAAGATCAGCAAGATCAACCAACAGATCCATATAAAAGAGCCATGGACTCATCCGTTGAGGACCAGCAAGGTCAATCAACCAGATCCATGCCCCGTTTTAGAAAACATTTCTAACTCCTTGTTTCTCTTTCTTCCTCGATGCACGTGTGGGTATCTTCAGCGACCCAGAGCCCGAGCACCGTATGGTCAGCACCCTCTAGGATCCTGCACAGGTCACCTAGCGCTTCACTCATAGGCCGCTTCCTTGGTCCCTCATCCACCGTACTACCCGAAGCTCGCCATTTACTGCAACTTTATCACTTAGGTCTCCACGACCTCATTCACAAGACGGTTAAAATGCTTCCCCAGCATTCTTGACATGAAACAGTCATTTAAAAACAGGTCATAAATATAGTTTCTATAACGAACTCTCGTCTTTGCACATTGTTTCACATCAATCCACATTTCTTAATCCAAGTCCAATCATATGTATTCCCATCGTCCTTCATCCATTCTCATTCAATCACATCATTTTCCATCTCATCACATCTTTTCACATTTATACTCATCACATCTCATCGACTCGCATCTATCCATATCCACATCTCATCGACTCGCATCTATCGATATCCACATCTCATCACATCATATTCATTCACATCTCATCCATTCATATCTACCCCGATCCACATCACATCACATCACATCACATCCATTTCACCTCACATCTCATTCATTCATATCTATCCCAATTCACATCCCATCACATCTCATCCATTCACATCACATCTCGTTCATTCACATCACATCTCATTCATTCACATCTATCCCGATTCACATCACATCACATCACATCCATTCACATCACATATCATCCATTCACATCTATCCCAATTTACATCATATCATATCACATCTCATTCATTCACATCTATCCTGATTCACATCACATCACATCCATTCACATCTATCCCAATTTACATTTACCCATATCTACATCTCATCTCATCACATCACATGCATTCACATCTCATCCATTCATATCTACCCCGATCCACATCACATCACATCACATCCATTTCACCTCACATCTCATTCATTCACATCTATCCCAATTCACATCCCATCACATCTCATCCATTCACATCACATCTCATACATTCACATCTATTCTGATTCACATCACATCATATCACATCCATTCACATCTATCCCAATTTACATCATATCACATCACATCACATCTCATTCATTCACATCTATCCCGATTCACATCACATCACATCCATTCACATCTATCCCGATTCACATCACATCACATCCACTCACATCTATCCCAATTTATATCATATCACATCACATCCATTTCACATCACATCTCACCCATTCACACTTATCCCGACTCACATCACATCACATCTATTCACACTTATCCCGACTCACATCACATTACATCACATTACATCCATTCACATTCATCACATTCATTGTATCCCCATTCCATCACATACATTCTATCCACATTACATCACGTCCACATCTATCCACATCATATCTCATTCATTCCATCCACTTTACATCACATCCACATCATATCTCATTCATACACATTCCATCTCATTCATCCACATCCACATCCACATCACATTCACATCTCATCCACATCCACATCCACATCCACATCCACATCACATCTCATCCACATCCACATCCACATCCACATCCACATCACATTCACATCCACATCTCTTTTCAGCACATCACATCTCATCCTCATCCATTTACACAACATTCTTTCACATACACATACACATCCACATCCATTTACATCACATTCTTTCACATACACATCTACATCCACATCACATCTCATCCACATCACATCTCATCCACATCCACATCCACATCCACATCACATTTTGAGAATGTATTGCTGGGCTTTTGTCGAACACTGTCCATGCTTCAGAAGGTGACCCACAGTTGGCATAAATGTTCACTAAAATGCTGCCAACAAAAATATTTGCTTAAAATTCCAATTTGCTTAATTTAGCACGTATTTCTTGGCCACTGCTTATAGCTTCCATGCTGCCACAAGCTTCCAAGCTGTAAGCATATGCAACAACATCTGAAGACACTATGTCCTTTTGCATCTGCACCAAACAGTGTAGTGCTTCCTTACCAGGACCATGTTTAGCATATCCTGCCATGAGAGCAGTGCCTGAGACCAAGGCTCGAACATGCCATTCATCAAACATATGCCGGGCCTCTTCAAGTGAGCCACATTTTGCATACATAGCCACGAAAGTGCTGCCAATAAAGGCATCCCTTTTGAATTCCTCCGTGGCAATCTCGGCATGCACTAGGGCTCCTATGTTACTACAAACTTGCAGAGTGCAACCAACCATGTCCGGGTTTGGATGCATTTCCTTACTACATTGCACGTGTTTCAAGCCATCGAACACTTCCTTACTACTGAGCCCTTCATTAGCATGTCCAGAGGATTAGAGCATCCTGGAGGACTGCATTCTGGACTAACAATGTATCAACCAGATCTTGTACTGCTCCAAGAAACCCACATCTGAGGAGATCCTTCTCATAAGTTGACACCAAAGCATCCTGATTGTGCACCCCATGAGGGAAATCCGATGAAATGTTAGAGACATCCAAGTGCATCACTTGGATCTTCCAGCCTTCATGCTCCTTCCATGCTCCCTCGGCCTTTATCATAACAATCCCATAATCATGGCAAGAAATACGATCTGAATCATCCGTGATATTCTCTGGGATCTTGCACAGCCACTTCGCTCCTCCACAACCTGACTGTTGTCCTCATGGATTTGAGCATCCTGGAGATCATCCTCCATTCTCTCCAGCATAGTTATCGGAGGGTTCTGGACCTGTGAGGAAATTCTTGGGCTCTCTGGGCCACACAACTCATCCACTGACTTACCCTCTACCTTATGTATGGTTGCGTGCTGAAACCCTTTCGGCTAATCTATTGGAGCATCCACAATAAGTGCCCAGACCACTGCATCCGGAACAGTAGCACATGGCATTCCATGCTGTTAGAAAGCATCTGATGACCATGACTCTATGGAATGTGCTTTTCTCTCTACAAGGATGTAGGCAAGATCCCTTCCATATGTACTAGGATTATGAGCAACTTGCATACCAATAGCCATGGGGTATTCCAGTTCATTCCCACTCTCATCTGACTCAAATTGATTTACATATTTCACACGCAAAGCATCCACCGCTTCTTGCAACATTTGTATGCAATGAATGATAGAGCAAGATTTCTTTCTCTTTGCATCATGATCTGCATGCCAATGCTCTGCCTTATCGAGAGCAATCTTGAAAATTCTTCCTACTCCTCCTGTGCTTCCTCCATTTTTGCATAGTTGGATGTATTTCGAAAGTGCTTGAGACTGTGGTACAACTTCTTGCATAATTGTGGCCTGCAAAATTTGATGCATACCCCTTCTTTGGGACATGGGTCACACAGGTATGTGCATTCCCTGGTGGAATGACCATGATGCAAGCAATTAGCACACTCCTTCTTTTTAGCCATTCAAGCAAGACTAGATTATGGCAGGGCTAGTCTATAACCCTTGTGAGGTTATGGCTAAAGTAAAAGGGAACCAAACTTTCTCAGGCACAAAAGGGAAACAAAGTATCTCATGCACTAATGGAAACAAAAGACATTGAACAAATTGCCAGAATGTTCCCATTGGTAGGATTCCTGTTATGGTGAACTCCGCATACTGCCAAATGAACGGCCTTACAAGGGGACCCGATGAAAATAGCTTGTGATGGGAATGTCCTTGTGCTGGTAAATCTGATTGCTGGTTAGACCTCCGACTCCACTTCATCCAGTTTAATTAGTTCTCTGCAGCCCCAGTTTCACAAGATGACCTACGAACAACGTCAGGAGTATTGGAAGACCTCATTGGTGCACTTAACTCCACTGAAGGGGCAACACTTGCTATTCTAGTATCCGATTTAAAATGTGTTAGCATGCTATGCCCAGATACTTTGGTCTAGCTTCCACGAGATGCTTGTGGTACCGCACATGTATGGTATGGCCTCCCATTTATCCCAGATGGTCTAAAAGGAGGCGCAACATTTCTTGTCCTGGGTATGATTGACCTTGCTTGACTTTTTTATTGAGGAGTGGTTCTTGCTTCTTGCTCGGGAAGGCGTCCCAAACATAGCCTATTCATGAGTATCTAAAGTGGTCAAGAAAATCGTTGGTGTAGCACCTCCTCATCGACATTGACCTAGGGACTACCTATTGCTGTGTCGGAGTGTGTCATCATGACAGAGTGGAGATCATCGCCAATGACTACGGCAAGCTCACTACCCCCTCCTATGTTGTTGCCTTCACGGATACTGAAGCGCCTCATCGGGGACACCGCCAAGAATCACGTCACAATGAACTTGACCGAGACTGTCTTGGATGCCAAGCACCTTATTGGACGGCAAGTCACCGATGCCTCTCTATAGAGTGACATCAACCTATGGCCGTTCAAGGTGTTTGCTGGCCCAGCCCTGACAAGCCTATGATTTCTCTCTAGTAAAAAGGTGAGGTGAAGGAGTTTGCAGCAGCTGAGGAGATCTCCTCCAATTAGGTACCGACGGGGCCAAGACAAGATTTGTCTTGAGATTGTGGAGAAAGGAGAGCTTCAAGTCTCAGCGAGATAATATGTTATTCATCTAGGGGGGAGTCGAATGATCGTGGTTGCCAAAAGTGTTAGTGGCATTCTTTCCCTAACAAAGAAAACAAAAGAAGAGAATGGAAGACATAGAGAGAACACAAGAGTCACCATTGCAGGTCTTAGCCAAAATTCATAATCACAAATAATACTCAGCATAGAACAATCACACACCACCATAAGGTAGGTGCTGACCCAAAAGTAGGTGCAGCCATTTTAAGGGTAGGTGAAGATTTATGGCGGCTAAGGATGGTTCCCATCATGCAGTGCATGCACATGGGCACTACAACATAAAGCAAGCATAGACGCGCTGCATAGACGTGCAAGTTTTGGGGGCGTCTATACTCCCGTCTATAAACGCGTCTATAAGCATGTCTAGTTCCTTTGAAATTAGACGCTCTTATAGACGTGTAAGTTACGGCTACGTCTATACTAGCGTCTATAAGTGCATCTAGTTCCTTTGAAATTAGACGTTCTTATAGATGCGAGTATAGACGCAAGTATAGATGCGCTTATAGACGCAGTCTGCAACAATTTCCTATGCAGTTGTAATTGTGGACCTTGCAAAGAAAAATAGAATCTTCAATCTCTAAAAATACCATTTACTGAACTATATGCACAAGATTTTGATAATATGCATGATCATATGGTCATTTATATACAAATGAATCTCTAGAAAGCATATTTGCAAGGAAAAATATGCTAAGGAAAGAGAACAAATAGGTATAAATTGAGTAATATGGTGAAAGTGATGGATACATGAAATGGCTTAGGTATATCAAGTAATGCCATGAAAAATAATCCAAAGGATAATGATTTAATCCCCACATCTTTTCATCAAAGTGAAGCTTAAAAAAAAATCTTGAACCTCCATGAAAAGCAGTCCAAAGGTGAATGATTAAGTAATGCCACGAAAAGCAACATATCACAATATTTCTATACATGTAATCTCAAAAAGGCATGAATCTATACATGTAATCTCAATCAATCAATCACCAATAACAAACAACCAGAAGGAGGACCATATCCATAATAAAAGTACAATGAAAGAACTAGAGTTCAACCTCATCTTCAATGAGGTCAACCCTTGCTAAAGTACCTATCTCAATGTCCATGCCTATATCCAAATCTATAAAGAGATCCATCCCACTACTAAAATCATCACTATGAGAGGCAATATCATCATCTCTAATAGCACGATCATCATCTCCAATGATGGCACAATCATCACTCATCAATGTTTTCCAAGCTATCTCCCTCCAAAGTTGAGTTGACATGCTCCTCCATATGCTCAATGTGGGTGAATGTATTATAAATGGCACGTGGTGAGATTGGGATTATATGTCACCATCTCTTATTGTTAATTATTGGTTGATACACAACCTGTTCAAGCACAAAGGTATATCATACAAAAAAATTACATCTCTACTATCTGTAAATACATATATTGTAACTACCAATAATTATATGTACATATTCACAATGTTGTGGTAGCACTAGAGTCTTCTTGATAAATTTTTGACATATTTGGCTTCTCAGTTGATCTTTATTAACCCATTTGCTCTGATACCAACTGTGAGATCCCTGTCCCCACCGCGTAACGGATTCGGGGTACTAGCAGTGGAAGTAGCACTTCTTGCGCGGGGCAGGGTCCCACACTCGGGGCCTCATCCACGGATATCCGGACAAGAGACTAATCCGTCGGTTTTTTCAAAACCGAACCCGAAAAAACTTCCCTTACCCGGAAAGCACGAGCGATTCCACCAAGATAACTTTTTACTCTAACGTAGTGAAGATCATTACTGATCACGCTGATCCGACTGCACCTATAAAGATACTCGGTCGGATCAAGGAAGAAACTTGCACTTGGATCATTGGGATCAACGCTTTTTTCCCCATCAAGAGGCACAGCCGTTGATTCCTATCCATAGAACAATTACTATCTGGGATTTACTTTATCTATCTTAATAACAGAAATTGAGTCTCGATTTACGGATCCCTCAGTCCAGCCTAACCCCATCTAGTCCCATGGGTTAGCCAACCGCCCAACCACTGTAGTGATGGGATCCAATTAAGAATTTGGTTAGGTTTTGTCCCGGGTACCAAGGAAAAGAGTTCCAAGGCCTCCTAGCCGGAAGTTCATGCAAACATAAAACTAGTCACACCACTTACACACCCAATATGAAATTACCTTTTTCTTAGCATCAGCTAACTTTAAAACAATCCTTTAATGAAACCATTATGTCACTGATGACAATCCTCGTGAAGGCACCTTTTAAACACCTCATGCACCCCGTTGGAGTACGGTATGTAGTAATGGCATCTTTCACCAACTTCTCCTTCTTTGTCAATATCCAAGGTGCTCGAGGTAGAATTGTCTTCCATTTGGTTCCTCCTCTCATGGCCAAGATCTTTGCATCCTCTCTATGATTTGTAGATCCTCTCTTATAAGTAAGGAGTTCTCTGTTCCTCTCAATCAAGTGCTCCCAACAAATGTTAGAGGTGACATTCTTGAAGATGTGCATTAGATCAAGAAGATGGTTGATTTTGAGGCTCGTCCAATATGGTAGGAGAAAGAAGATAGATTACCTTATCAAATAACAACAAATATTAAGAGGATTACCTTATCAAATAACAACAAATATTAAGAGGATTATCTTTTCAAATCAAAGCTTGTATTGGAATTCTATGTCAACGATATATTACCTATTCATGCTGGGGGGAGGAGGACTTTCCACTCCATTCCATAATGCCTTCCAATCTCCCACGCTTAGTGGATGTGGAGGGACTCCCATCCAAGAATGAACAAATTTGGGATGATGATGAGGGAGAAATCGATGATGATTCTCATATATCACTTTCAAGCTCTCTGGCCTAGATGCCACCAATGATGGACCACAAATAGGACATGCATAGTATCCAGATGTGGAGAGACCTAAACAACATACACATTCAAGCATGTCAAAAAACAATACAATGATAATAAATAATCATCATGAATAGAATCCCATTTGACTCACCTGAACACTCGCTAGCCATAACCAGGAAAGTCGTGCATTGTCCACATCAAGATGGCCTTCAAGATAAAATCTCGTGAAGATGGAGGCCGACATATGTCATGCACATGGATACCTCTCCAAAGTATCTCAAGCTCATCAATCAAGGGCTCGAGATATATATCCATATTCTTTACCTTATCTTTCCAAGGAATAAATGCAAGTTGAGCAATGTGAGAACAGTGCGTAGAATGGAATATGTGCATCCCTCAAAAAGTGGGGTCAAAGCCGCATTATAAAAGTGGGGTCAAAGCCGCATTATAAAAGTGATCATTTTCCATGGCTTTTTCATTTTCACTACGCTCATTGGCAAATAGAGCACGTACCATATCTTCTAAAACCTCTTCCTCCACCATCTCATGAGGAAAGGGTGGTAGGCTTGTATCTCCATCATTCCAATCCTCCACCACTTCTACATTTTCTGAAGCCTCTGCCATTTCTCTACGATGCTTGGCCTCTTGATGCCGCCTATGAGTTAACATAGAAGGGTGCGGCGCATTATCCTACACACGAGTATTTCAATGTGAGTCTCCATTGAATACTTATTACTAATTCTTAATTAAATTCTTACAATATAAGCAAAGTATACTTACCATATTGACCCCATCGGTTTCCATTTTCCATACATTGAAATGTGATTCATTGAAATACTACGTTGTTTGATGCAAACATATTGACCCCATCGGTTCCCATTTTCCATACATTGAAATGTGATTCATCATAATGCTACGTTGTTGATGCATACATCCTCGACAACGATCACACATACATTTTATTTTTTGTTGCAACCAAGGATCTCGATTTTGAACACGAAGGGACTCATCATCACTAGAAGAACTAATTGATGAAGATATCTTGCATATTTCAAAAAGAATAAATATTTTTCATCTTTCTATGTGTGTAAAAACTGTTCTGTTTTGCATTTATTTGTGCATCTAAAAACACGTCTATACACGTATCTAAAAGCGCATCTATAGACGCGTCTACTCTGTCGAGTAGACACATTTATAGATGTGCTTTTAGACGCATGTATAGACGTGCAAATAGACGTGCATTGTGGCAAAAAACAACCGAAAATTAAACTCGAGAGTGTTTTGCCAGTATTTTGGCAAAACACAGTTCTTCCAAAAAATATCTCGTCCTATTTCTAATCCTCTCTCACCCTCTCAAGCTTCTGACCCTCTTTCACCCCCTCAAGCCTCTCTAACCCTCTTAAGCTTGATCACCAGGCTGCAAATCTGCTTTACAAAGGACTGTGGAGTAAGAGTTTACCTTGGTTGTGGTGAGTCTCTTTCTCTTCTTCTTCTTCTTGCTCCTTTTCTTCTTGTTCTTGCTCTTGCTTTTACTCTTTCTCTTCTTCTTGAATCCTATTTTTATTTTGTAAAAGATAATCAAGTGTTTATATAGCTTACTTTTGTTTTTTGCTATTTTATACATTTTTACCTCAAAAATCACAACAAATAACCAAGGTAGGCCTCTTGGTTTGTTTATTATATTTTCTTAATATTTGATTACTAATCTTTTGTATGTATGTATTACTAATCTTCTTAATATTTTCTTAGTTTGTATGTATGCATTACTAATCTTTTACTCACCCTTTTGTTGGTTTTGTAGGTCCTCTAATCCTCTCTTTTAACATCACGAAAAAGAGGTAAGTTCTTTCATATATTTTCTCTCTATCCTCTATTATTATTGCACCCTTGGGTGATGGGGATTTGTTTTGTAGGTCTACGCATAAGCTTTATGCATAAGCCTTATATATGCATAAGGCCTCATGCATAAGCTTTATGCATAAGCTCTCATGCATAGTTTTATGCTTAATGCCTCATGCTTAAGGCCTCATGCCTAGCTTTATGCATAAGGCCTCATGCATACCTTTATGCATAAGCCTTATGTATAAGCCTTATGCATAAGCCTTAAACATAAGCTTTATGCTTTATGCATACGCCTTATGCATAAGCTTTATGCTTTATGCTTAAGGCCTTATGCATAAGCTTTATGCTTTATGTATAAGACATGCATAAGATTTGGCCTTATGCTTTAAGCTTTATGCTTTATGCTTTAAGCTTTATACATAAGCCTCATGCTAAGCTTTATGCATAAGGCCTCATGCATAGCTTTATGCATAAGCCTTATGCATAGGCTTTATGCTTTATGCTTAAGGCCTTAGGCTTAAGCTTTATGCATAAGCCTTACGCATAAGCTTTATGCCTTATGCTTTAAGCTTTATGTGCTTAAGGCCTTATGCTTAAGCTTTATGCTTTATGCATAAGCGTTATACATAAGGCCTCATGCATAAGGCGTCATTTATAAGCTTTATGCATAAGCTCTCATGCATAAGGACACATGCATAGTTTTATGCTTAAGGTCTCATGCATAGCTTTATGCATAAGCTTTATCCATAAGCCTCATGCATAGCTTTATTCATAAGGCCTCATACATAGCTTTATGCATAAACTTTATCCATAAGTCTTATGCATAAGGCCTCATGCATAAGCTTTATCCATAAGCCTTATGCATAAGATTTATGCACAAGCCTTATGCTTTAAGCTTTATGCATAAGCCTTATGCATAAGCTTTATGCTTAAGGCCTTATGCATAAGCTTCATGCCTTAATATTTATGCTTAAGGCATAGTATTTTAAGCATATGCATAGTACTTTAAACATAATGCCTCATGCATCGCTTTATGCATAAGCTTTACTAATATTTTGCTCACCCTTTTGTTGGTTTTGTAAGTCCTCTAATCCTTTCTTTCAACATCATGAAAAAGAGGTAAGTGCTTTCATATCTTTTCTCTATTTCCTCTATTATTATTGCACCCTTGGGTACTGGGGATTTGTTTTGTAGGTTTGTGCATAAGCTTTATGCTGCATAATACTCATGCATACTTAAGGCCTTATGCAAAGTGCTTTATACATAAGACCTCACGCTTAAGGCCTTATGCATAATGCTTTATGCATAAGGCCTCATGCATAAAACTATGCATAATGCCTTATGCTTAAGGCCTTATACATAGTGCTTTATGCATAAGCCTCATCCATAAGGCCTGCCGCCTTATGCATAGTGCTTTATGCATAAGCCTCATCCATAAGCTTTATACATAAGGCCTCATGCATAGTTTTATGCTTAAAACCTCATGCATAACTTTATGTATAAGGGCCTCATGCATAGATTTATGCATAAGCTTTATGCATAAGGTCTCATGCATAGTTTTATGCTTAAGGCCTTATGCATGCATAAGCTTTATGCATAAGGCCTCATGCATAGTTTTATGCATACGCTCATGCATAGTTTTAAGGCCTCATGCGTAGCTTTATGCATAAGGCCTCATGCATAGCTTTATGCTTAAGGCCTCATGCTTAAGGCCTTATGTATAGTGCTTTATACATAAGGCATCATGCTTAAGGCCTTATGCATAAGCTTTATGCATAAGGCCTAATGCTTTACGCAAGGATTACGTAACGGTTTGCATAAGGCTTGCATAACGCATAGTGCCAAGAATGAGATGATTTTCGGCTTGCATAATGGCTTACATGCTTTCTTAATGTTTGTTTATTTTTTGTGTTTTGAAGAATGAGATGATTCTTGGGGTCAATTGACTTAAAGAGACGGAAAGTCCTCATTTCTTAATATTTTTTAATATTTTCTTTGTTTGTATAGATGTGGACTGGGTCCTTGTCCTCTTGTCCCACAGACCCATTGGTTGAGGCTCTCATCAAGTCTCATGACGGTTTGCTAGGGAGGTAGAGGGCTTCTTTGGCTATACTCCCACCCCCCCGAGTAGTTGGCAGTCTATGCAGCATGCATCCCTTTACCATCAAGTCCGCTCATCATAGCCCAACAGAGTCCCTTACCAGGCACTTTACCATTGCTAGGCACTTCACCTGCCTTTACATTTACCTCTCATCTGTCAGGCCCAGTTAGTGCTACAAAATCTCCTATACCTACACCTTTAGGAGATGTGACACCTCATAGTCATCATGGCTCTCATGTGGCAGTCATTGTCATAGAGGGAGGGTAGTTGTGGAGATAGTGGTGGTCATACCTCACACCACACTAGGACTGAGAGTGGACGTAGAGGATATAGAAGAGATAGAGGATTCCTAGGGTAGTGCTTTGGGGGTGGGGATAGTTCTTTAGATCACCACCACATCCTGGTGATATATATCACAAATATGGGCAGCATAGTTGATGACTCTCGTGGGAAGGAGGTGGTAAACTACTTGAGCCAAGTAGTTTTTGCACACTATAAAGACTGCTTTATACATTTTAAGCAGCAAAGGGAGAGCCTAGTGGATGATTGAATTAAAGCTGTCCACAAGAAGTATCCTAATCCTCACAACCAAAGGTTTAATAGTAGATGGGCGCAACACAAAATCAAATACATACTTAAGAATAGGAGGTCTCTAGTAACGAGACATGTAAAGGAGGAGAAAGCCCGAATAGATGCCGGTCAAAATGGACACAGCAAGCCATCTACTGCTCACGGGGGCGAGTGGAAGAAAGACAAGAAGGAGCTCCTAGAATATATATTATAGACCTTTGGCCATATACAAAAAAAACAAGGAAGAGGAGGTAAATCAGAATCGTCATTGGATTCCTCTGGCTCGCCTCCTTTGCCTTCATTTACTTTACCCACTTCACGTTCGTAGTCCAAATCTTTCTCTTCCTCTTCATCCTACATACATGCAAACAAGAGTAAGGTAAGTATAAACCAATAAAAGACAATTACATATAGATAAGAGAAGGGCTTATGTGTTACTTACCTTGTCAGCTCTTGAGTCCCCAAAATGGACTCATTCAAACGTACACCTTGCATACACATCCAAGTCCACAATTGTGGATGGGGGGGATAATTGTACTCTTATTTTGTTGGGTCATGCCCAAGAATCTCTCCCTACAAAAAAATAATTAAAAAAAGAAACAATTAGTTAAAGTAAATAAATTAGTTTAAAACAAAATTAGATTAGATAAAAGAAAATAGGAAAATAGATACTTACAAAGCGAGCAATAAAGAATGTTTTTCTTCTCTCGATCGAGCGAACTATGATGCTCCTCGCTTCCATAGTTGTGAAGTACTTGCCGCACTGCTTGTTATTGAAAAAAGCACCTGGATGCTTCCTCACACAAATCACCATGCATGCCTCCGTTCCTCTTGAGAGCAAACACTTGGCTTCTCCATGTTGTTCTTGGTCGCTCTCTTAATTTTTTCTCTCCTATTAGAGAGGAGAAGCTTTATCGTCCTCTTCATCCAATCCTCTGAGAAGGCGAGGCCCGCATTTAGAACAACAATATTAATCTTGAGCACATTAATATCATATTGTTTTCAAAGCTCATCCTCTGCTTTCCACTTCTTAAAGGAGATTGTGAACTCCTGTTAGCAAGTACATGCATCCAGTTGATGAGCTGCTTCCCTCTAGAATCCATCACGAGGGCCCCATCCACATTATATGGTGCGGTTCGTGGATCAAATGGTGGGACGGATCTTCTCGGGGTGGCTCAAAATGAGCAGATGATGAATCCCCTCGTTTTGGGAATATGACTTAGGAGACCTAGTGCTACTTTTCCAAATCAAAAGCACCCTGCTCCCCCCTACTACTACATCTACTATACCCCCCACAGACTCTATACAACGTTGTGGTAAAGATGGACGTTAGGGAGAAGGGTTGGGTCTAGTTGATGTTGGCAATGTAGGATCATCACAACCATAGAGTGATAGGCTTGCACCACTCACACCTACGCCTATCAATGGAGTGGACTGTCCCCATGGAGATGACTAGCCATATGGAGTAGATTTTCCATATGGAGTCGATTGGCCCAATGGTATGTTGCCTACATATAAGATTAAACGAATTGACTTGTAAAATGCATAAAGGATAAACTCTGTCTATGTAAAAAGAGATGTCAAAACATACCTATGTCTATGAAAACTATGTCCATGCTTAGTATCCATATCGTTGGTTTGCTGATATTGAGTAGGTTCATGACATCTGGGTCTTTTCTTGATGACTCGATCGACATTGCCTATACATATAACCCAAACCAAATACATGCATAAGATTAAATTACTCCAAGCATAAAACATTCATAAATAGATATTCTTAAAGACTTTATGCATAGAGCCTATGCATAATAAAGTGCTATGTATAGACTCTATGCATGAAGCTGTTATGCATAATGCGCTATGCATAGTCATAGCCTCTACGCATACACACTATGCATAGAGTCTACGTATGGAGCCTACACATAAAGCTATACACAAAGCTTGCGCATAGGCTGTTATGCATACAACTCTATGCATAGAGCCTGTGTATAAAGCGCTATGAATAGGCTCTATATATAAGCTCGTACATATGCTATGCATAGAGCCTATGCCTAGGTTCTTTTATGTAAAGCTCTATGCATAGAGCCTTTGTAGAAAGTGCTTTTCGTAGGCTCTATGCAAAAATCTCTTATGCATAAACTTGCATGTAACACACCATGCATAGAGCCTACGCATAGAGCCTATGCATAAGCTCTATGCATAAAACCTATAAATAAGAGATTTATGTAGAGAGACTATGTAAGCTTGCATGAAGCCTATGCATAAAGCTTCATGATGAAAGCTCTACGTATAAAGCTTTATGCAAGATTCATGCATAAATCTTCATGCAAGCTCTAAGCATAGGCTTTATGCGTACGCTTTATGCATAGACTTTATGTGTACAAAACTTTCAAGCTTATACATAGAGTTTTATGCAAGCCTGAACTCAACCTAAACCCGGAACCCAAGGTTGCAAAATAAACATAGAGAACGATTAAAAGAAAAAGAGGGGTTACCCTTTTTTGTGGAGCCAAGGGAGAGATCTCTATGCATTCATTGAGAGCTCTATGCATGCTCTATGAATGCATTGAGAGCTCTATGCATGATTAGAGCTAACCCCAAAGCATAAAACCTTAAAAAAATATAAAACCTTAAAAGCATAAAACCCTAGAAATCCGTAAAAGCATGATAGAAAGGAGTGAGCTCTTACCTTAAGAAGCTAGAGTTGTGGGTTGATGACTTGAATAAGCCTACAAAATATCAACAAAATAAAACAAAAGCTAGAAAGTATACTACATTTTAACATATGAGAAAGCAAGAGGAGAAGTCAAAGAGGAGAAGGGAAAGATGATCAAAACAAGGTTAGTCTCTTTAACCCTAACCCTAATACAACATTCATAGAAAGCTTGTGCTTTAAGAAACTCTAACCCTTGCTTCGAAATAGAAATCCTAATAGAGAGCTTTCCATCAAAGCTCCACATTGGCACTTCTACTTAGAACCTAGGGTTAGGGAAAGACAAAAGAGAGAGGATAAAGAGAAAGGAAAGAGAGAGGAAGGAAGAGAAAATCTCAACTCAAAGCATGGACGAAGCTTTCCATGAAAGCTTGAGAGTAAAGAAGAAAGGGATAAATCTATCCATGAAAGCTTAAGAGCATAGCAGAGGGAGCGAATAGCACATATCTTTGAAGAGGAGGATGAGATTTGATGGGTGGAGTGAGAGGTGGAAGAGATGGAAATGACTTGGGTGGGAGGAAGAGATGCTACCATCAATCCACTGCCATCACTACAAGACAATGCTGCCATACACGCGTTTCATACACGCGTTTCATACACGCGATAAATTACGAGCGCATGTATGGTCATGCATGTATTTGAATAGAGTCGGACGTGTGTATTTTGGCATTTAAATTCGCGTGTATATTTGCATTTATCAGCGCGTGTATAAGCGCGTTTATATACACGCAATAATACACGCATCAATACACGCTGCCATACACGCATCAATACATGCTTGGTAAAAAAAACTGAATTCCTTTACAAAATTAAAAACTATTTTCTTTAAACCATCTCATAGTACATTACAGTATATATCATTACACAATCCCACTACATGCATTTACAACAATGAAATATATTCAAAAATAAATCATGAGATGATAATTAAAAGACAACACATACAATAGAAATGTCATCAATTTAGAACGATACAGTGATGGATTGGTTAGGGTTCGATCTCATCTTCAATAAGATCCATCCTTGCCAAACGATCAACATCAATATCCATTTGATCAATTTGTAAGGCTACGATTAAATTTATTCCACTATCGATATTCTGTACTCCATTGATAATGGTATCGATGTCCTGATCATCCTCATCAACATCACCATCATCCTCAATGGTAGGGTCATTCTCATGATCATGAGAAATGGCACGCTCATCCTCATTATCATGATCATCTCTTATTTCTTGATCATCGATCACAACATCTTCATTGGCATGTTCGACATCATCTTCATTGCGGCTTGTTACATCCTCCATATGCTCCATATCAGTGAATGTATTATACATCACTTTGGAACGTGGTGCAATAGGGATGACGTACCACCATTTAATGTCATGCACCATTAGTAGATACATAACCTACTCAAATACACATACTACAGTAATTAATTAGCATATCAAAAGTCAAGGGGTACGCGAGCTTAGATATATATGTACATGAAACACATTAGTAAAAAAATACATACCTGCTCACATTGTTGTGGCAATACGAGCCTATCTTTCTTTGTTTGCCAAAACTTTGTAGAGTCAATAGTTACATAGCCACTTGCATGGCGTTTTATCGTTGCATCAGGTCCTTTTTCCACCACGTTCATTTGCCATTTGACATCCAAAACATACACAAAGAAGCGACGAAAGTCAAGCCTAAATATGTCTTGGATTGTGCCACAATAATCATCCATTTTTCCATTAGCTCCCTCAAAGCTACTAATGACACCGCAATCTTGTGTATTCCTCTTTTCATCAATTCTTTGTGTTCGAAAATGCTTGCCTTCACACCATATAGCATTGAACATAGTGCACTGGACCAAAATAGAAGCAATATTTGTGTAAGCAATGTGAATAAATATTAAAAGCAAATCACTTACAACTAATGCAAAACATTAGTTCTATGTACCTTTAACATGCATCCTCGTGCATACTCCCATTCTTCCGTCGTGATATGCAGCCCCTCGTCGCTCTCTGCTCTCTCCATTTCCTCATGCAACCAATCAACATGAATATCATTCGGAAGTGTTGCTAGATGCTTAGGGTACGCCTTACGAGAGCCATGTTGCCTCCGAAAGAGAGCTCTTTCTGCTTGCCTTTTTGTTTTTGCATCCTCATATCTTGTAACCCATCTGCTCAATGAGTAGGTTCAAGGTTGAGGCCTTGGCACCCATAAATAATTATTCTCTCAAAATGAAGTACCTATAGATAATCAATCTCTCAAAACAAATACTATGTAGTATTAGTGTTTCACACATTACATATGCAACATGGCTTTTCAGATTGGCTTGATCTACGGCTCTACGACGGAAGACTTGATGACGGGTTTAATGATTCACAGCAGAAGCTGGAGGTCGGTGCATTGTGCACCATCCCCTCCAGCATTCTTAGGCCGTGCTCCTACGACTAGTAACGACGAGACAGAGATTGAGCATGGGATGGCTCGAGATTTTATTCAGCGTCAACTCTCCCTTTTTAGTGAGAAAAACTCAAGGGCTAATCCCAGTTCAGAGGATCATTTACATATGTGGCTTCTTAAGTCCGCTAACATGCGTTCCACTATTCATATATGCATTGCTGCCAGCATTGTCATTGCTTGCCGATAGGCCGTTACTCCCGAAGGTGTGCCATTGCAAGCTTGAAATGTTCCTTAATCAAAGATGTTCATCAAAGCTTCTTATAATCTAAGTATATAATTAATGATGATGCAAATTGCCTTTGCATGTGGATGATCCAGCAATTCTGATCCCAATTAGCCTATTTGTGTGGGTGTATTGGACCAGCTATTATGAGAGCATGTTGTTAGGTGCGGGGCCAAGGGAGTGGTGGAACAACGAGAGAATGGAGTTCATCGTGGCGGTTACCTCGAACGTCTTCGCTACCTTCAAGGTGCTTAAAAAGATTGCAGGCCTGTCCGAAACCACGTTCGTCGTGACACCTAAACAACACATCGTAAGCAGCAGCACTTCCAATGATCATGATGTTAATGATGATCAGCAGCAGCAGCCCGTGCAGGGCTTTGCGGTGAACTGTAACTCACCCCTGTTCATCCCTCCCGTAGCATTGGTGCTGCTGAACGCAGGAGCTATAGTGGTGGCCATATCCCGCACCTGCTTAACTATTTTCGGTGATCACAGTAGGGCAGATGAGAGATCATGGCGTGGCCGCAACTTGCCGTCCATCACTGTAGAGGCCGCGTGTGCTGCGTGGGTGTTGTTTGTTTTGCAGCCTTTCGCAAGAGGGTTGTGCTTATGGTGCCAGGGTCAAAAAGGGCCTCTGGCTCTTCGTTCCTCCACCGTCCTACGCTCTTATACGTATACCCACAATTGACAACACCACAATCCAGTACAAATTACCGTTTAGGTACTACTCCTATTTTGCTAATTCAAACTTCAAATCCATATTTTAGTATACAGCTACACTGAGCTAGTACCTTGGTACTTCAATAATCAAAATGACTTGAAGATCACTTGAACATGCCTTTAAATTTGTACTCCGAGATAAGGTTTAATTATGTTTCTTAAAAGTAAAAAGACTTTCCAATAATTTGCTTAGGCCTCAAGATGCCACCTTCCTTAGCCAATCAACCATGTACGTATATACATATGTATGCACATGTATCCACATATAAGTATAAATATTGTTGCACCCATTAATTGGGCTTCAAGTTAAAGTTCTATCGATCCCTTAAGGTTTCATAATTGCAAATTTTGGTTAACTTTAAGCGTCATTTGAAGCTTTTTTTGTAAAAACAGTAGAATATATTAAGAAAAGGTTGGAATACAATGCCCCATGAGGAAGGTCCATGGGGGGACCTTGAGAACTGCTAAAACGCTAGATAGTGGAATTAGCTTACAGCACTTAAAACTGGGAAATATAGAGACCGAAGGCCCAAAAACTGAGGGTAGTTGAAGAAGAGAAATTTAAACAGTAACACTTCAAAAGCTGAACATGAGATGAAACAATTGAAACAGTAGCCAGAGTCCTGACTGAGAGGGTTTAAAGTACCCCTCAAAAATCTTCCGAGGCCTGAATGTGATGACCAGAGTTTTGAAGCCTTCTTTGGCATTCAAAATCCAAGCCTTGACACATAATTTCCTTTTTTTTTGAGATTGAGGAACTGAGCACTTTTTTCCACTTCCTCCATGGAAGATCCTGCGAGCGATCCACTTCATTCGGAACACCATTTGATTGATACACTTACGGACACTGTCAAGAAAAAGAAAGAAATTGTGATTAGTTTTAATCTCATAGAGGGCTTCATTCCTTTGTTTCCAGACATGCCATAGCAACAGAATTCTGACAGACTACCACGTTAAGGGGTCCAAGTGATGACATTCCCCTAAAAGCACTTCTTTCCAGCTGAGTGGGGAACTTTTAATCTTCATAAAGGCCTCATTCCGTACACTCAAGTTGTGACCCTCCAATTTTGAGTTCTTGCAGATTAAGAAAGTCAAAATCAATAGCCAAGTCACTAACCCATCTATTGATGGCCACTGCCCTTTCAGGGTTAGTGAGCCCTTTACAATTATAGGAGAGCAGGTTTATGGGGTTCATTTTTTACTAGTTTTGGAGGGCTTCCCCAAGGACATGGAGGTTCTTAGAGAAGCTTGAGAAGGTATTTGAAGCCTAGAATGACTTGAAATTTAAGTACTCGCAAAGGATTCTCCAAAATGAAGTTGGCAAAATGTCTCAAGAAGGATTAGGCTAAACATGACCTATGAAATTCAACCAATCTACAGTTTTGTCTAGATAAAAAATAAAACAATAGAGCATGAGCATGTAAAAGTAGATCTATGAAACTCTTCTTATCATTGTAGCACTTGTGTAATGTAGGTAGTCTTCTTCTTGCTTTCTTGTATGTTGTTTGCTTACTTTGTGAGTTCTCCTTCTTCCTTCTTCTTGCTTTCTTGTATGTTGTTTGCTTACTTGATGGATGCATTCTAGATAGGTTTGATTGTAGGTTTTATTCTTGCAATAGCTTCTTCTTCTTTTCCCCCCTTTTGTGAGAGAGAATGATCAAAGAATAATCTCTTGTTGCCTCCATCAAGGCATAGAGAGCTCTCCCTTCATCCCATTAGCAAAGGAGCATTTGGATGTGCCAACAATAGAGTGGGGACACAACGGATGGGCTAGTGCACCCACATAGAGAATTAGTTATAGGCAAGATCAAACGACACAAGGTATGCTCTTAAATTGAACATATTTGGTGCCACCTATCGGGGATTAACCTAGGTCTTAGCTTTTTTTATCCATCCATTCCAAGCTGTTGGGATTACTCAATGTTGATAAGGAGGTCACACTCTAAAGGTAAATTTAATTGCCTTTAATTGCTTTGAATTGCTTTTAATTTTTATTTGAAGTCTAATTGCATTAGGGCATTCTAATTTCATCTATTATAAAGGTAAATCCCTCCTAGTTCATTGGTAATTTACATGAAATTCAAGCCCAAGAGGCTTAGAATTCATTGCTTTAAGCTAGGAATCCACTCCAAAAACATGAGAATTAGAGTGGGATAGTCAAATTTTTAGAAGTGGAATCCACTCTAAAAACATAAGCATTGAGTTCTAGTAGGTTGGATTAGGGTGGGATAGTCAATGTTTTATCGTAGATTTCATAGTTTTTCATACATTGTTGGAATTGATAGCTTCAAAGCATCCTAAACCATCTCAAACAATCAAAACCATCCTAAACCATCTCAAACAATAAAAATATTTAATTAATTAGACCATAACCATTAATTAGGATTAGGATCATTAACCATGTCCCATCTAGTCGAAAAAATCACAAAACCATCAAAAATCAAGCCAAACCCGCTCTCACATAGGGCACATGAGCTCTTTTTCCTTAAATATAGATAGAAACTTGGAAAATAGATTAAAACTATGAAGAATGCAAGTGAACAAAATATATATTATAGACCTTTGGCCATATACAAAAAAAACAAGGAAGAGGAGGAGAATCAGAATCATCATTGGATTCCTCTGGCTCGCCTTTGCCTTCATTTACTTCGCCCACTTCATGTTCGTAGTCCAAATCTTCCTCTTCCTCTTCATCCTACATACATGCAAACAAGAGTAAGGTAAGTATAAACCAATAAAAGACAGTTACATATAGATAAGAGAAGGGCTTATGTGTTACTTACCTTGTCAACTCTTGAGTCCCCAAAATGGACTCATTCAAACGTACACCTTGCATACACATCCAAGCCCACAATCGGATGGGGGGGATCTATATCCATAATTGTACTCTTATTTTTTTGGATCATGCCCAAGAATCTCTCCCGACAAAAAAGTAGTTCAAAAAAGAAACAATTAGTTAAAGTAAATAATTTAGTTTAAAACAAAATTAGATTAGATAAAAGAAAAAAGGAAAATAGATACTTACAAAGCAAGCAATAAAGAATGTTTTTCTTCTCGAGCAAAACTGCGATGCTCCTCGCTTCCATAGTTGTGAAGTACTTGCCGCGCTACTTATTATTGAAAAAAGCACCTGGATGGTTCCTCACAAAGCATGGTGCATGCCTATGTTCCTCTTGAGAGAAAACACTTGGCTTCTCCATGTTGTTCTTGGTCGCTCTCTTAATTTTTTCTCTCCTATTCAAGAGGAGAAGCTTTATCGTTGTCTTCATCCAATCTTCTGAGAAGGCGAGGCCCGCATTTAGAACAACCTCCTCAATCTTGAGCACATCAATATCATATTGTTTTGAAAGCTCATCTTGTGCTTTCCACTTCTTAAAGGAGATTGTGAACTCCAGTTAGCAAGTACATGCATCCAGTTGATGAGCTGCTTCCCTCTAGAATCCATCACAAGGGCCCCATCCACATTATATGGTACGGTTTGTGGATCAAATGGTGGGATGAATCTTCTCGCGGTGGCTCAAAATGAGCAGATGATGAATCCCCTCGTCGTTGGTGGGAATATGACTCAGGAGACCCAGTGCTACTTTTTCCAAAGCAAAAGTACCCTGCTCCCCCCTGCTGCTACTACATCTACTATACCCCCTAGACTCTATACGACGTTGTGGTGAAGATGGACGTTAGGGAGAAGGGGTGGGTCTAGTTGATGTTGGCAATGTAGGATCATCAACCATAGAGTGATAGGCTTGCACCACTCACACCTGTGCCTATCAATGCAGTGGACTGTCCCCATGGAGATGACTAGCCGTATGGAGTAGATTTCCCATATGGAGTCAATTAGCCCGATGGTATGTTGCCTACATATAAGATTAAACGAATTGACTTGTAAAATGCATAAAGGATAAACTCTGTCTATGTAAAAAGGGATGTCAAAACATACCTATGTCTATGAAAACTATGTCCATGCTTAGTATCCATATCGTTGGTTTGCTGATATTGAGTAGGTTCATGACATCTGGGTCTATGAAAACTATGTCCATGCTTAGTATCCATATTGCTGGTTTGCTGTTATTGAGTAGGTTCATGACATCTGGGTCTTTTCTTGATGAATCGATCGACATTGCCTATACATATAACCCAAACCAAATACATGCATAAGATTAAATTACTCCAAGCATAAAACATTCATAAATAGATATGCTTAAAGACTTTATGCATAGAGCCTATGCATAAAGTGCTATGTATAGACTCTACGCATAAAGCGCTATGCAGAGTACCTATGCATAGCCTCGCATACACACTATGCATAGAGTCTACGTATGGAGCCTACACATAAAGCTTACACAGAGCTTGCGCATAGGCTGTTATGCATAGAGCCTATGTAAAAAAAAAGCGCATAGGCTGTTATGCATACAACTCTATGCATAGAGCCTATGTAAAAAAAAGCGCATGAATAGACTCTATGCATAAGCTCGTACATATGCTATGCATAGAGCCTATGCCTAGGTACTTTTGTGTAAAGCTCTATGCATAGAGCCTTTGTAGAAAGTGCTATTCGTAGGTTCTATGCAAAAATCTCTTAGGCATAAACTTGCATGTAACACACCATGCATAGAATGTAAGCTTGCATGAAGCCTATGCATAAAGCTTCATGAAAGCTCTGCGTATAAAGCTTTATGCAAGATTCATGCATAAATCTTCATGCAAGCTCTAAGCATAGGCTTTATGCATACACTTTATGCATAGACTTTGAGTACAAAACTTTCAAGCTTATACATAGAGTTTTATGCAAGCCTAAAATTAACCTAAACCTGGCACCCAAGGTTGCAATAAATGTAGAGAACGATTAAAACAAAAAGAGGGGTAACCCTTTTTGTGGAGCCAAACGAGAGATCTCTATGCATTCATTGAGAGCTCTATGCATGCTCTATGAATGCATTGAGAGCATTGAAAGCTCTATGCATGATTAGACCTAACCCCAAAGCATAAAACCTTAAAAAAATATAAAACCTTAAAAGCATGAAACCCTAAAAAAATCCCTAAAAGCATGATAGAAAGGAGTGAGCTCTTACCTTAAGAAGCTAGGGTTGTGGGTTGATGACTTGAATAAGCCTACAAAATATCAACAAAATAAAACAAAAGCTAGAAAGTATACTACATTTTAACATATGAGAAAGAAAGAGGAGAAGTCAAACAGGATAAGCGAAAGATGATAAAAACAAGGTTAGTCTCTTTAACCCTAACCCTAATACAACCTTCATAGAAAGCTTGTGGTTTAAGAAACCCTAACCCTTGCTTCTAAATAGAAATCCTAATAGAGAGCTTTCCATCAAAGCTCCACATTGGCACTTCTATGTAGAACCTAGGGTTAAGGAAAGACAAAAGAGAGAGGATAAAGAGACAGGAAAGAGAGAGGAAGGAAGAGAAAATCTCAACTCAAAGCATGAACGAAGCTTTCCGTGAAAGCTTGAGAGTAAAGAAGAAAGGGATGAAGCTATCCATGAAAGCTTGAGAGCATAGAAGAGGGAGTGAATAGCACATATCTTTGAAGAGGACGATGAGATTTGATGGGTAGAGGAAGAGGTGGAAGAGACGGAAATGACTTGGGTGGGAGGAAGAGATGTTACCATCAATCCACTGCTACCATCCTGGCTATGTGCCTCAAAGGAGGTAGGTAGAAAGAATCATGGTGGTGATGATTTAGGCCAGAGTAGTAGTTTGCGGGTTGCTATTGCTAAGCAATGAAATTTCATTAGAGGGTTGTAATATTTCGCTACTAGGAAGCGTTATTTCACTGGCTGAGAGTAGTGAGATTTTGCTACTGTACCCTACATAGCAGCAAAACCTTGGGCCACTTTCCACCTGGTAGTTCTGGATAGAATATGTCTTCTTATGCTAATATGTATTCACTTGTGGTCTGATTACAGATGTCTAATAGTGATCAAGAGATCGATTCAGGTTCTAAAGCATGGTTTTGAAAGAAAAGATATGATGTATATATGATCGATGCAAGGGCCAATATATATTACATCGTATAACAATTAATCATGTCCGTACATATGGGCTTCATGAGAGGCATTGGCACGACCAAGTTTGGATGATGACTTAGAGGAGAACCATAGGAGAGTGTTACATAATATGCCACACCATTCCATGAAATTTGGTAGATTACAAAAGGAAACCAAGCTTCATAGGAAAAGCATGGTTGAGAATCATTGCATAGAGCCAATGAATGAGGTGCCTCCACCATTGCCACATGAGAAGGAAGAGGATCTCATCATGGAAGACATTGTGAATGATTTCTTTAAACGGGAGGTTATAGATGATAGAGAGCAATCTTCAATGTCACAAGAGGAGAAAACCTTGCGTAGAGAGAAAATCACCTCTTTATATGAGGGATGTTTGTACTCTTTATATGAGGGATGTTTGTACTCTACACTCTGAGAAAACTTGGAGCTATTCAAATTGAAAACAACTTATGGATGGAGTGATGCAAGTGTCACAAGTCTTCTTAGGTAAGATCCAATCAATATATTCTCTTAAATACAAAATGTTTCTTGTTTTATATACTCTCAGGCTTGTAGATATTTTAACATATGATTTCTTGTATTATGTTGTAGGCTTCTCAAGAAGACTCTTTCCGATCAAAATCTGTTTTTGGATTCATAAGATGGGTCTCGTAAATTTCTCTCTATGATAGATATGAAGTATACAAAAATACACGCATGTCCCGATGATTGCATGCTATTTAGAGAGTTAAATAAAGATACAACACAATGTCTAAAATGTGGAGAGAGCCGCGATAGAGAGATAATTTCCAAGGAGACAAAATTCCTTGAAAGTTTTTGAGACACTCTCCTATCATTCCTCGTATCCAACACATGTTTAAATGTAAGGAGATTGCAAAATGCATGACATGGCATGCAACTAATCTCTCAACCGATGGCATCATGAGGATCGTAACTAATTCACTGGCATGGAAACACGTGGAGCATCAATAGATAGAGTTTACAAATGAGCCCCGTCACATACGTCTTGGCTTGGGCATGGATGGTGTTAATCCATTTGGCTTCTTCAAGTCCAAATAATAGTGTACTTGGCCTATTGTATTGGCGAATAACAACCTCCCTCCATGGGTGGCAAATCAAGAAAGGTCATATCATGATTGGTCCAAGCAAGTATAAGGTGGCAAACATGGATGTGTACCTTGATCCTTTGGTTGAGGAGCTTGAGACACTATGGCAAGGTATCAAAGTGCATGATGTCTCCAAGGCTAATAAATAGGCTTGATATGGAGGTGAAAGGAGTTTTTCTTTTGCACAATGCATGACTATCTCAGGTTCTCAAAGTGCTCAAGTACATACTTGGACTTTATAACTTTAAACTTTAAACTTTTCTTACTCTACCTCTCAATCATCTCAAATTTAAAATAGGTTTGGCAATCTCTAGACATCATGCATTGCTAATGTCTGGACCATCACTTGTTTCAGAAAGACCCTCTAAACTAAAGAAGATGTATGAAAAACATCATCGATTTATCCCTCCTTCACATTGCAAGTATGTGCCACATGATGTATCACCAATTGTGATGAGATTGGTTTGAGGAATGGAGAAGCACCCCAAATCCACCACTCAATGAGAGGTAGAGATTGGTTTGAGGCATGGAGAAACATCCCAAATCCACCAATGGATGGGATGTCAAGACACTCAATCTTCTTTGGACTTCCATATTGGTGTGAGTTGAAGATCAGTTATCTCTTTGACCCCATGCATATCTTCAAGAATGTGGCAACAAATATTTGGGACCATTTAATTTGTAAAAGAGATACCAAGGGTGCAAGAGATGACTTACAGAATATTGGATGCCTTCAAAGTGCATGCCCCATTGTAGATTAGAGTGGTAACAGAGTCCTACTAAAGGCACCATGGGTATTAACCAAGACGGATCATAATAAGGTGAAAAGTGTGATTGCCTCTTTTTGTACACCAACGGGAGTAATGCATTGATTTAAGGGTGCCTTCACAAAGACTAAAAAATAATGAGAGGTACAATTATATGGCCTCAAGATACATAATTGGCATAAAATATTCTAGGTACTCAAATATTCTTTTATTAATTTTCTCTTTATGGTACTTAGTTTGTAGGCTCATATACCAACTTCCATTTCTTTTCTATGCATAGTTTATTCCTCCAATATCTATAGTTGGTTGTGGAGACAAGAAGGGGAGAGATGTTATATACAAAATCGGAAACTTGGTAAGGTACGAATCTTCTCTTGAATTCACTATCTAAGTTATATTTAATATTTGGTATTCTCATGCAATCATAAGTTATGTATAATAAATAGTACACATGATTTCTATGTATGTAGGTACATATCCTTAAAGAAGATAGGTCCTACATCCACTAAGGTGGCTCATCTAAATGCTATTGAGGTAGTGTGTATGATCAAGGAAAACTTTCCTAGAACAATTCTCACTAGCCAATTTCATCTTGTGGTGCATTTGGTTTATGACTTTGTGGTGTTGTTCATGTTTGATGGATGTTTTTTTTCTTGAAAGGTTCATGAAAACTAAGGAATTTGTTAGATAAAGATCAAGGTTGGGGAAGCAAGCATGGTAAAGGGATGGTTTGATACGAGAGTCTCTTGTGTATATCTCAAAACATCTCTTTCACATAGATCCTTCCATGCCACGATTATGAAGAAATGAGAGGGATGACTAACTAATCACTAATGTGCCACAAGAAAAAGGAAGGCAACGAAGAGTGGATGAAGCACGCCAAAAGGTGAATACATTATACATTCTAAATAGTTCCATTATGGAGAAGTGGATTGGGATATACAAGGATGTAATCAATAGACGAAAGGATGAGAGAAGAGCTTTGACAAGAGCAAATCGACGCTTCCCATTCCCGTGTAGCTTAGAACCTCTCCCAAATGTGATTAATATAGAAGGGCTTCGTAAGGCAATATTAAGGGCATCAAAAAATGGGGAGATGATCACAAGAGAAGAGCATGAGTATGCACAAGGATGTGACACTCAATTAAGTACTTTCTTCATCTCTATCTCATGCTTTGATTGTTATATACCTTGTTTAATGCACTATAATAAATATCATGCTTTTGTTTAGTATTAGTACAAACTATATTAGGCAATATGGTTGAGGGAAGGCACTTTTGCATGGAGTGTGTGGATCCTAAAAGAAACACATTTGATTATGGTGTGATGGCAACTTTTGAGAAACAAATTCAAGCTAGTAGACATGATACCAATGTCATGAGAACAATCTTGAGTATTGTGGAACTATTCAAGATATTATTGAGGTTGCATTTAGAGCATTTAGTCTATTCATCTTTGATGTAAAATGGTACAAGGTGATATATACAGAGGTGCTCAAGCAACCATGAAGAAACATCCAAATGGGTTTTTTCAAATTTATTCCACCAAGTTTTGGAATGATGAGAAAGATACTTTCATACTACCTCAACATTGTCATAGTATGTTAGTAACCCAAACAATCACTGGTAAATCTTGATGTAGTCTATGAAATTGTAACCCCTTTTCTTTGTGATTTTATATTATGTTTCATGCCGATCGAATTGATCCAAAGTGGTGATATGTTATACAAGTTTCCCCTTGTTTAAAACATATCTTTCGAGATGAAGATTTGTGATTTTAGGTTATGTTTCATACCGATTGAATTGATCCAAAGTGGTGGTATGTTATACAAGTTTTCCCTTGTTCAAAACATCTCTCTCAAGATCAAGATACATGTTGAGGGAAAATCTCTCGATGAGGTGCAACTACTACCTCAAATCGTTTCATTGGAAGAAGATGCTGATAAAAATGAAGAAAATAATTTAGAGAGGCCGATCAAGAGCATAAGGAACATCAATCTAAAGAAGATAATGAGTCACCTATCGATCATGACAATACTTTATTGGATAATGATACTGATATTGATATGGAACTCCATCTTATCATTGAGCTTCCATTAGATATAGATATTAATGAAGTAACACAAATGGATTCATTACAAGATGGGATAGATTCATGATCTTGACATTATTTCTGTAATTGTTTTGCTTCAAAAGTTTTCAATTATCTTTTTTTTTTCAAACATGGCTTTAAGGGTTCCAATGGATGTTTTTTTTATAACTATCATCATTTTCTATATGTATGTCACATGTATAACCTAATCTCAGTCTTAAACAACTCTTTGAAATTTTAAGTCATAGTATAGCAACAAAATTTTGCTACTATACTTGCTCCTTTTAGCAATGAAATTACAATGCAGCAGTAAAATTTTGCTACTATTATCATTACTGGGCAATGAAATTTTATCGGCAGAGCAATGTCATTTCGTTGCTTATGTGCTATTTCACTTCTGACTCAGTGAGAAAATACCCCGACATCCCAAAGGCCTCAGCACTACTAGAAAACATTGTTATGCCCTCACCGTGTTATAGTGGTCCTTGGAAGATTTTCTTATCATATAATCTGTAACTACAAATTCTTTAAAAAATCCTTTTTCTTTATAATTATAAAATACTAGGCAACAAAATTTTATAGGTTGAGCAACATTATTTTGCTGCTCAAACGCTATTTTTCTACTAACAAGCGACCAAATACCTCGACATCTCGACGGCCTCAACGTTGCCAGAAAACATTGTTATTCCCTCAATGTGTTATAGTGGTCCTTGGAAGATTTTCTTATCATATAATCTATAGCAACTACAAATTCTTTTAAAAAATCCTTGTTCTTTATAATTATAAAGTAGATTTATTACCTAATAAGTGCACACCAACCCTATCATAGGTTTAATTCCTAGATTTTCATGCCTAGGTAGACTTAATTCACATAAGGAAAATACGTGAACCTACATGTGTGAGCCCACACAAGTGAGTCTAGAGGTGTGGGCCTGCAAGCATGAGCATATAGACGTGAGCCTAGAGACATGAACCTAGACATGTGATCCTAGAGACATGAACTTAGAAATGTGAGTCTAGAGATGGAAACCTGGATACATGAGCCTAAAAATGTGAATCATTAGACATGCGCCTAGTAGCAAAAAAAAAAATCTCTGAGTCATTTTGGTCCTAAACGTATAATACAATCAATTATAGTACATCAAACCACATTTTCTCAAAACCACCAAGTCTTTGATCCTAAAATAACTAATACTTAGCAGAGGGCTCTCTTGTTAGGAAGACTAGACTCCCTTGGAGTCGGGAGGAGCTTAGGAAAGAAATGAGCCAACAAAACACACTAATGATTGTGGAACACCTAGAAACAAGAGCAGCCATGGTACTATGAGCTTTAGATTCAGCCGACTGGCTTTGTGTGATAGCACCTTAAATTTTTTGAAGAAGGCAATCAACTACCTTTTTTTTGGACAAAGCTCTACTAAAGGAGCAAGAGAGAGACCAAGAAACTCAAGGTTTTCTCCCTCGATAAGTGGTTAAAACCATGTCAAATGCCATAATCTTTTCAACATTTAGTATTAATCTTCAACTATGTTTATTCTAAGTAGACTCTGAGCAGCAAGCATCCCCCAGACACGTCTCTTTTCCTATATACCAATAGGGATAAGTGTCTAACACCAAAATGTTTCAAACATTTAGTGTTAATCTTAAGCTGGGTTTATTCTAAGAATACTAGCAAAGCATCCCAACATGCTATGATAATCGAGACATGTATCTTTTACTATGCTAGTAGGGATACGTGTTCCATAATAATACACCTAGTGTGTATAATGCGTGCAAGCATAGAAGCACCTTTACCATGGAATCAAGTTCCAATTCTTCTTCATTTAGACAAGGAACATGGAACCTGGGAAAGGGTAAAGAGCTAATGTTAGGGACTACCTCATCACAAAGGGACCCACAGGCTGGGGATTCACAGAATGTATCCTTAGTCGCACAGCGAGTCTACAATCTCAAAGCTAGGTTAGAAGAGGACAAGTGTTGTTGGAAACTGCACAGGTCCACACCATATTATAAAGATATCCCGTATCCTAAAGCAAAGGGTTTCATATAAACATATCTTTATATTCCATTGCGAATGTGAATACACAAAATACATGTTAAGAATGGTATTGTAAATGGGAAGTGCGGTTAGGGTCTCTCCATACCACCTAAAGGCTCAAAGTTGGGAAAAACCAAGCTAATCCCTCCACATCTTGGTTTTGATGAGACCAATTTGGTTGAGCTAGTGATTGCATTCAATACCTAAAGAAATTTGATAAAATTTGTGAAGCCATGGGATGGATTGATGATCCCACCAAGATCTACTCATTTAGACTTTACCTTGAAGGCAAAGACAGCCAATGAGTTAGGTCTCTAAACCCACTTGAAAAAGGCCAACTCTAAGGTCTTGAGACACACCTTTATATGGGATTCTCACCTAGTTGAGCAAGATGGATCCCCATCACATAGATCTATAACCTCAAGTAAGAGGAGGGTGAAAGAATGCAGGACTATATTGCTAGAACCAAGTATCTCCACATGAGATTCCACATGAGATGTAGTCCCCCAAGACACTAGGTGACTTATTGCTGTCTCATCGATTGACTTATGATCAGTCTCAAGAGCAAGAGTCTTCATGACCATCTCTACAAGTATAGACCCTACATCTTTGATGTATGCAAGGTGACAATAGATCTAGTAAACAATCTCTAAGACAAGGATGTATAAGTTATCCTTCCAAACCAAGTAATAGGGGATGCATAATCGAAAGCCTCATATCAAAATCCTCAAGGGGGGTTCCCAACAACACTAGCTAGGAGGGCGAAACAATGTAGGACTAAATTGCTAGAACCAAGTATCTCCAAATGAGATGTAGCCCCCACCACAAGAGACTAGCTGTCCAATCGATTCATGATCGGTATCTCAAGATCAAGAGGCTTCATGAACTTCTCTACAAGTCTAGACACAATATCTTTGATGGGTGTTGCAAGGTAATAGACCTAGTCGATAATCTCTAAGACAAGGATGTCGACATCATCCACCCAAACCAAGAGATAGGGGACACATCATCTAAATCCTCAAATGCAGCTAAGTGAGGTGCCTATTATGGCTTATTCTCAAGAACTCTACCATTATAGAAATATGTGAAATAAGAAAAAACCATCATGGGATACTTACCTTACTTCTAGCTCAAGACTCTTAGCCTCCAAGACTACTAGTCGTTGTTGCAGGCTCCAAGATCCCACGTGTTGTCACCACCAAGAATATTCTTCACCTCCATGCAAATAAGGATGCACCTCTCTCACTCTCACTCAAAAGTTACATGCATGTAACTCGATAGACATCCTAGACGATAATAATAATATACAATGACTTTCTCTTCATCATGGAACCTCTGTTCATACCAAATCACATTACCTCTTTATCAAAGTTCTATATTGCTTCCTGTTTCTAATCTAATAAGACTAAAATGAGTTTCAAGAAAAAGCAACATGCGGCTACTATGGTTGGGTGCAGTATCCTTCCCCATGCTCTAATCCATATAAGAGGTAAAGTCCACTCTCATTTTTGAAATTTTTATGTGTGAGATTCCTTGGACCACTTTTTTAAAATTTTAAAATTAGGGTTTTTAAAATTTTCAAAATTTGACATTTTTTAATAAAAAAAGGGTCCCTCAATCATATGTAACCCCCAAAAGTACCTTTTCAAGCTCATTTTCAGCCAATAACTACCTTTTTTAAGCCCCATATCTTTTCCATTGTCTCATACATATATATGTGGTCCCACACCTCTCTCTTCCCCAAATTTGAAAAACGCGAGTATAACGAACCCTAAAATTAGGGTTTTTTTGAATTTTAAAATTTTTGAATTTAATATTTTTAATAAAAAAAGGGTCCGTAACCATAGCTAACTGTAGAGCGATTCTCTCTACCGTGCAACATAGTGCTCATAGAGTACTACCGATCAACAAATGTGTTGAGAAACACAATGTCAATCCGAGGACTCGACCCGATTAGTGCATGAAGGCTTAGATGGTTGCAAGTCATTTATGCATGTATCCCTCCATTGTTGTGCTTGAACCTCCTCAGGTAATCTACGTTGATTTAGTCCTCGGTCTGGTACTCTCACATCAAGAAGGTTATGGCGTTGGGGTGTAATTCCCATAATTTGTTTCATTAAGCCCGTGCCATATCGCCGAAAGTAAGAGCGACATAGCCAACAAATGTGTGAAGCTTCCCCTCGAGTTATGCACACTCTTGACAATGTGGAAATGGATGATGCTGTTGATAGAATAAAGTGACAAAGTGATGCCCACAGCAAATTTCACCTAAGGGGGCATAAAAGTACCTAGAATGAGTTTGAAAAGGAGGAGCACTATAACCCCCGCGATGTTCAGGTTGAGTACTATCAGGGTCAATGCATGGTGGACATGTATCTCGCCAAGTATCCATCAGGAGCAGGGATTTCACTGACGTAAACAAAAACATGTGAACATGTTAATAACACAAAAAATCTTGTGATCACATGTTATATTCACAAAGCTTTCACAAGGGCCTAAAAAAATTATCTTTATCGGGCAAAATAAATCTTCTTAGGTGGCCACTGACCTGCTATTATGTGAAGATGGTAACATGAGAACATGTGAATAGCTTATTCCCATGTGTAGCCAAGTTTTTAAGGGGTTCCCAAATGGTAAGTGACCTGTTATTTTGTGAACGGTAACATGAGAACATGTGAATAACTTGCTCACATGTGTTATTATCACAAAAAATCTTGTGATCACGTGAATATTAAATCCCTGATCAGGAGATATCTGGGCGTAGAATAGTGAAATTTAGAAACTTCAAACTTTATACACTCATATCCATCATTACAATCCCTATCAAAAACAATGTAGATAAGATCATCTCAAAAAGAACACAATCCTGTAAAGGCATAAGGAACCACATTAGTAAAAGTGAGACTATTCAAACACTGATCTACCAAAGAGCTTCAATTGTAGTGTTAATGCCTTACCTTTGGTTTTGTGTATGTCCTTCTTAAGAGGTGGGAAGGATAGCAATTGTCGAGGAATTTGAGCAAGATAAGAGGATTTAGGCAGTGAAGTGCTAGAATCTATGCTCAAAGGAGACTCATGTAAAGTTGGTAGGTACATAAGTTGATGGTGGAAGTGTGTAACAAGGAGAAGTTGGGACAACTAGTGATTCAATACATGTTTGGGGAAGGTCAACACAAGGAGATTTGTAGGTGCTATCACAACCACCTATCCTATCTTGAAGAGGTTGTGTGGATTTCCTTTGCACCCACTGATATGAAAAACCAAGAGTGGCTTTTGGAATCTTATTTGATACACTCTTCTGGCTCTAGCAAACCTTGGCATTTGGGAAGCCAAAGTGCTGTTGCACCCTCATAATAGCCTTGTGCTTTAAGAACATGCTTTGGGACCCAATGAGTAATAATCTGAGGCTTAGGCTTGGAAAAGATATGCTTTTTAGGAGGTTTAGCAACTAGGCTAGATGGTACAAGTTTGTACACATCTTTGGGTAGCCAAATTGACAATTCCTTCTTGCCTGGCCTTCTTTGAGCAGTGACTAGAGTAGTCAGAACATGCCAGCCATGGCCCTCACTTGAGGACTCATCGATTATCCACATCATTTGTCTTGGAGCTTGAAGAGCAGTTGTTGAAAGTGGGTTGTGTAAGGTAGAACTACCACCCTTTTGACATGATAAAACTCGTGGAGCAATAGATCCCAAGATGCAATCAGAATCAATTTGCAATTTATATTGTCTATTCTTCCAATCTAATGAACAATTGGTAGCACTTAACCATGATCGACCAAGAACAACCTCTACCACTGCCTTGGACTTATTAGACTTACTAGCCACATAAAAGGAAACTGACATTTGGTGATCCTGAATGGACATCATATGACACATTTTCCCTCTATAGGGCTATCTTCACCTGAGAAGCTTCGTAAGTCAATAATAATGTGCACAAGTGTTGGTTGTCCCATGGCTACCCATGTGTCAAATGAGAGAACATTATAATTTGCACCAAAGTCAATTAAGGCAAAGACAAAGTAGGTAGTCTCATGAAGATGAAGACACACGTGAATATTGAAAGGATCGACATATTGTTCATCAGTAGTCAACTGTAAGGTCAACACAGAAGCCTTGCGACGCTCCTTGGCTTTTGCAACTCTAGCTTTAGCTTCTTCTTGAGCCTGACGTTTAAGTAGGTCATGTGCTTCTTTCCGCGTGTAGGCAGCATGCATTTGTTGAAGCATGGCTTCAGTTAATGGTTCATTGTATTTCTTGAGACGACTTCCATTAATGAAGTTAGGCATTTGCTCACCTTCTAGTGTCTCTAAATGCACTGCACCATTAGGAGTAAGCTCATTAATCACAAACGGTCCTAGGCCACGTTTCTTGAGCTTTCTCTTATGCTTCTTAAGCGTGTACAAGAGCACAAGGTCCCCTTTTTTGAATCGGCCAGTTGTAACATTTTGATCATACCATTGCTTTTGTCTCCTCTTCTCGGCATACATCCCCATTACCGCCAATAAGCGGGTCTCATCAAGCTTTTCCAATTCATCAATGCATTGAGAAAGCTCATGACCATTCTAGTCCAATTGTTTAGCAACTCGTAGAGTAGGTACAAGAAATTCAATGGGAAGAATTGCATCTAGCCCAAAAGCAAGCTCAAATAGGGTTGTGCCCCCACAGATGTTTTATAGGCTGTTCTATATGCCCAAAGAACTGAGTGCAACTTTTGCTCCCAATCAGTCCTATGTCCCTCAACAATCTTTGTGAGTGCTGTGCAGAGAATCTTGTTAGTACTCTCAGCTTGACCATTGGTCTGGGGAAGATATGGTGCAGAACGCTTGTGAATTACTAGAAATTCTTGAAGTAAAAACTCTATGACCTCATTCACAAAGTGCACACCTTGATCACCATAATTTCAATAGGTAAGCCATAGCGTGTAAACACGTACTCATACAAGAACTTGGCTGTGGTTCTGGCATCATTTTTTACTGTAGCCTTTGCCTCTACCCATTTGGTCAAATAGTCAGTTGCGACTATAATATATTCGGCATGCGTGTGACGAGTTGGAGATTTAATGGGATCGACAAAATCAATACTCCATTTGGCAAAAGCACGTGTGCTTAACATAGGCCGCAATGGCATATTGTCCTTTGTGATGGGAGGTTTGGCCCTTTGACAATCGTCACAATGTTTTACATATTCTTCGGCATCCATTTGTAAGGTTGGCCACCAAAGCCCAAACCACCTAATCAACTTAGCTGTGGTATTGCCCGAAAAGTGTCCACCCCCAACACCTACATGTGCATGAGTCAAGATTTTCAAGTAATCACCTTCACATACACACATGCGCAAGTTGCCATCCTTGCCCCCTCTATCAGCATATAGTTGGCCACTTCAACTTCAATAGCAAGCTTTCGATATTTAGGAATTGTTCGATCAGTATGACCATGCTGAAGATAGTCCACAATATACTTACTCCAACTTGAAATTTGGAATAATGTGACATTATGAATTGGTTGTTGAATATGACATGAAGCATAGTTATGAACAAATTTTTCAGCATCCGCATGCATGGTAGGCCACCATTGCCCATCCTGAGTTATATGTCGCGCACACAAGTAGTAGCTGATGCATGGATTCCACCAATACCCTCATGTGCCCATTCCAAGATCTCCTCATATTGGTCAGGGTTAGGTATAAGCCACAACACTCCATCATTACCCTGACGATATAATCTCCCTGAGATTAACTTGAATGGTCGCCATAGGTCCACATTAGGACCCGCTAGTTGTATCTGCCCACTTGTCAAAATTTCTAAGACAGGTTCAGACCATTTAGGAGCTGTCTCTACACGGAAAAGTGTTGAATCTAACATATCATCATCCACACCCACAGGAGCTTCTCTAGAGGTGATTCGAGACAAATGATCTGCCCTAAGATGAGTTGTTCCTTTTCGGACTGCCACTTCAAAATCAAACTCAAGAAGGATGACAAACCAACTCACAATCCTTCCAGTTGCACAAGGCTTATTCACCAAATATAGCAGTGCTTGATGGTCCACAAAAAAATATAAATTTGTTTGCCAAAAGGTAATGGTGAAACTTTTTCACTACATGTATCATGAACAAACCTTCTCTTTCTGTTGTGGTATAATTCTTCTCAGCATTGTTTAACTATCGACGACTAGCATATGAGATTGGAAAATCCTTATTATGTTCTCCTGATTGAGCCAAAATACATCCAATTGCAAAGTTTGAAGCATCAATATGGACATGAAAGATTTGGTTCCAATCTAGTGCCCGTAAGATGGGTGCAGACACTAATGCTTGCTTCAACTTTTTAAAGGATTCCTCACACTCGTCAGTCCAATTAAACTTTGCAAGAAGAGCATATAATGGTCTGGCTAGGACATCGTACATGTAGATGAATCGATGATAATAGCCACAATGTCCCATGAATATTTGTACCCCTTTAGGGTTGATAGGCCGAGGTAATGAGACAATGACATCAATTTTATCCATATCTGTTGAAATACCATTGCGAGAAACAATATGGCCCAAAATCTTCCCTTGTCTTACCATGAATTTGCACTTGCCAGGATTCAAGCATATACAATAAACTTGACACTTTTGAAACACAAGTCTGAGGTGTTCTATATGATCATCACGCTCTTGTGAGTGATAAACACATAAATCATCCATGAAGATCTCAAGAAATAACCTAAGGTACTCCTTGAATACATGACTCATTAACCGCTGAAAGGTTGCAGGTGCATTTGTTAGACCAAATGGCATAACACGATAGGCAAAGATACCATCTTCAGTAGCAAAGGCTATCTTGTGTTGATCCTTCGGATCAATTGACACATGATTGTAACTGAAGAATCCATCCAAGAAACTATATGCCTTTTTCCCTGCAACACGTTCCAAAACATGATCCGTGATTGGAAGTGGGTAATGATCACGTACAGTTGCTGCATTTACCTTCTTGAGGTTTACACATACTCGAAGTTTTCCATTTTTCTTGGGCACCACTACAATAGGGGAGACCCATTCAGTGTGTTCAATCTCATAGATAAATTTTACCTCTAAGAGCTTGTCTATTTCTTCTTTTATCTTTCGTGCAAAATTCTCATTGTAAGTATAAGGACGTTGCTTGGAAGGCTTTGCATCCTCTCGCGATGGAATTGTATGCTGACATATGCTTGGATCAACTCCTTTGAGGTCTTTATAACTCCAAGCAAAAACATCACGATACTCCTTTAT
Organism: Cibotium barometz; assembly: GCF_041138505.1. Taxonomy (NCBI): domain Eukaryota; kingdom Viridiplantae; phylum Streptophyta; class Polypodiopsida; order Cyatheales; family Cibotiaceae; genus Cibotium; species Cibotium barometz. The sequence continues at coordinate 22,687,614 of NC_141072.1, forward strand.
TGTTTGAATTAATAACTTCTCCTCATCTAAGGACAAGTCTGTGGCAATCCACAGATAGCGAGGCTCTTTTCCTGGCTCAGCGATATCAATTTTTTTTGCATCTTCTGGACCATCATATGAAACCCCTAGCATGCTTGGCTTTTGTCGCATGGGCTGTTGAAGAACAATCTTTCGATCTTGAAGAGTGTAGTGTGTGAAGTTAGGGGGACTATTGAGACCTTGTTCTTGTCCACTTGAGTCATCACTAATTGAAGACCATGCGGTTTTGAGCTCTCTTTTGCAATCTGGCATCAGAGTTTTTCGTTCAACCTTTATCTTTGCACTTCTGACACTCTCTTTTGAATCTGTTTGACTTGAGTTTTTGTTTTGGTTTCTTTGTTCTTTTACAATTTTTACTAACAGTTTTTAGCTTTTCTCCTGGTTGGAATCCATCTGATCGTTTTACTTGGTCTTTGATACTATCTTATGCTTGGACATAGTATAGATATCCATTCTTTCCTAAGAAGGAGATGGTGATCGAGAGTGTTCATTCTTAAACTCCTCGTCTTCTTTTTGTATTCTCTCACGTCATTCCCTCTCATCTTGTTTACGGATTCTCTTATGGCTCTTACAGCATTTACATTTAGGTCGGCTTCGAGGGATCTATACTTGAACCTCCCTTCCTCTCAAGAGTAGGCGTGCCTTTCCTAACTCTTCCTCGGGGATTATCACATCATCATCAAAATCAGAGTCCCATCCATCTTCCTTATCAGCATCATTAGCAGATTCGAGTGTTAAATCCTCCACTGAGACTTCCTCTACATGCAGTGCTGTTGTGGATGCATCCCCATAGTACAAATCATCTAGAAGGTCACGTGGTTGTACCATTTGTATAAGAATAATGTCATATCCATCTGAGTCACAAAATTGAATTGGCTTAGGTAAAGCACATGTCGATAATGTTGCAAGGACATGACTCCATTCTAGGGGATCAATTAAGTGCTCAGGGAAGGGTTGTGGAATGTATGCCTCATCTGATACACTTCGATTACCCTTAAGTCTCTCAGTGTTGAAATCCTTACATGAGGCTCCACACATCCATAGATCTTCTCGCCCATCTGACATGTAACTCTTGAGCCCTCAGATGAAGCAGAATCAAACTTATCTATTGGAGACCTTGTTACATCACGATATGAGTGATTCTTTAAGTTGACCCTTGTGATGACAAAATCATGTCGGAGGTACAAATAATTGTATCCCCAATCTTGAATCATTTGAAATTATCGCATGAATGGTCTACCCAATATCACTTCATAGTTTGGATGCTTTTCAAAATCCACTACTGCAAATGTGTGCTCATATTCAATCCCACATGTGGTGACCAATATGTTCTCTAGCAGCCCAATGGGATGTTCTAAGCTTCCATCTGCTAGCTGCAAGCGCATCCTTGTACTCCTAATAGCTGGTTTGCCCCACTTTTCCCAAATGGAGCTTGTCACAATGCCCACTCCTGCCCACTCCTGCACCACTATCAAGTATTGCAGTTGAAGCTACTTTTCGCACTTCTAATGGGAGGGTAGCATTTCCCTGATCGTCCTCACAAAATTTTCCTACTTTGTTGATAGGAACTGGCATAACATGCTTTGTCTCAGGGTGTATAGTACATTGATGGTGACCCTTTTATAGCAATACCTGCTCTGACAAGCATGTGGCAATATCATTCCACAACTCTGGTCGAAGCTTTATCAAATCAAGCAAAGGTAAGGTACAAGCCACTGGTGCTGACAAAATAGCTTGCACGATACCCATATCCATCTCCTTTGTCAACCTTCTATGCATGGAGGGTATCCTCAAGGTTTGAGAACAGTTCTCATATTCTCCCAAATAAGAGTTGTTTTCTATGCCCCTGGTAAAATCCACTTCAGAGAATGGAGGTGAAATAATAGAGGACATATTCTCATTAACTTTCTCATGAACTACTTCCCATATCTCATTTGCCATGTCCTCGTTAGCATCAATAACTTCATCATTGCATGGGAAGGCAAGACTAGGTGGTGGCAGAATGCCTTCTTTCAATGGGGTGTCAATTGGTGCAGACTTCTCGCTATGAGCTTGTGAGATCAACTCACTTTTCATTTCCCAACTTGATGACACTTCTGGTATGGTTTCTAATGTTGGCTTAAGAGAGGTGGGGCCCTGAGGGATAGGTGGAGGTGGGCCCTCAAGTATTGATTGAGCTTCCCTAATGAGTTGCTGATGTACAACTAGATTGATCTTCTCCTCACAAGGGTTTGGGTATTCTTGAAGCTTCTTGGGTAGCTCAGATAAAGCTGCAATGCGACTTCTATGAGCATCAATGATGGCATCTAGAGTCTCGTTCACCTTATCCACAAAAACTGAACCCCCCGGTTGTAATAGCCTCATCTTGTTTAGCACTAGGCCCAGGTTGAGGTTGATGCTCCTCATGCACTTCTTGGGATGTAAAAGCTTGATCCTTCATGTTTTGTTTAGAGACTTCTTGAGAACTAGTGGATGCACTCTTAGTTTGCTTGTTGCGGTTCTTTTTCCTCCTAATGGTTCTTTTTCTATTCGAATGTAGGGTCTTGTCCACTAGATTTGCCTTTGCATCCCTAGTTCGAGGTGTCTCATCAGTCTGCATTTCGGCATTTCGTGTCTGTGATCTAGTCATGACTCTAAGTGGCACAACATCCTCATTCTCTGATGAAGGTCGCGATGGAACTGCCTCTACAAAGTTGAGTGAGACCTTTGGTTGAGAGGTGCCTTCCTCATGTGGTTTCAGCAAACAATCCTTTGGAAAGTGTTCTACACAACACCCTAGACAATATCTTTCAATTGGTGAAAACTGTGGTACTATTGTATTGGATCGAGTTGCTTGCCTTTGGCGATGTGGACAATCACGAGCCCAATGGGCTTCTCCGCACCCATAACAGGGGCCCACTAGTTTGGCTTCTACTTTCCTTTGCTACCATTAACCTGAGGGGCCTGGAGTCCTAGGTTGGTAGCCGCCTAGCAACATCAAAGAATTTTGTTCCCCCAGTTGAGGCTCCAGTGCTTGGCTTGGATATGCGGGACTTTCAAAGAGATTTTCCTTGGATGAATATGATGCATATTCCTCCTCCACATAGCTTGGGTTTACCAAGTCTCTATACATATTTGAATTGTCGTAGTCAATAAACCTCACAGGAGCAGTCCGAGGAGCAGGAGGTTGAGCTCCAAGTACAGGTCGTGCTTGCTCTTATGCCATCGGTGGCTTACGTTCAAAATTAGTATACTGTTGATGCATTTATGGAGCCACTGCACCCCTTTTCTGCTCACGCTCTTGTCGCATTCTTGCAATGCGAGTACATTCCTGTGTGGTGTGGGTATAATTCCAAGCACAGGCCTGGCACCACTTCTTTGTGGGTTGGTTTGTGACTAGAGGAGAAAAGGTATTACATTCTTCGGTTTTATGGTAACCACCACATGCTCCACAAAGATGAGGACCTGTAGGTAGTACACTCCTCATTCGCTGCTACTATTGTTGTGGCTACATGGGTGGGCGATAGGTTTGTCCCAATCTCCTTAGTACTAGGTTAGCTATCTGGTCTGGATTTACTAGTGCACTGGACCCTGAACTTTGGTCATCACCCCACTCATCTCTAGGTTGCACCTCAGGGCCAGTACCATCTTGGAATTTGAAGTTATGTGTGAAATCCATATCATCATGGCAACACTCATTGAAATTTGTATGCTTCTTTGCATAGAGATGTGTGTGCAGTGTTGAATTTTTGAGTCCTTTTAAGAAGAGAGAAATTAATCGACTCTGGGTGGGCTTCTCATCTTCTGGGCAATGATTAATGTACTGCTTCATCCTATTTACGCACTCTCTAACACTCTCAGTCTCGCCTTGCTTGAAAGCGTAGATGTTTGCTACTGTGTCATGCTGAATCCCCATCAAGGAAAAAGCAGCAATGAATCTCTCTTCCAAAACTCGTAAAGAAGATTTGTCTAAAGCCTCTAGTGCCTCAAACCAAGCAAGGGCCTTTTCCTCAAGAGTGAGCCCAAATCCTTCAATTTGCGTATGCTTGTCAATTGCTTAGCTCAAACTGCTTGCCTAAATGCTGCTACATGGTCATATGGATCTCCCGACCCTTCGTACTTCTTTACTAGTTTCTGAAGAGTTGATGGCCTTACTCGTCTCTTGAATACTCATCATCGGGCCTACGGCCTCTCACTCTCAGTGGTTCCTCTCTTTGGTAAGATGGTCCATATGCATCCCAAATTGGTGTGGGTCCCCTATTACCTACCTCACGAACCTCCTCCAAATATCTTGTTACCCGCATTTCAGGAGGTGCATTTATGGGAGGCCGAGTTGGCTCCCCTACCCTCCGATTGTCTCATAGGGAGAGAAATGTTGTTGTGGTGTGATCTGTGGTAGCACTTTTGGTGTAGGATTATATCTTAGTGCTAGAGTTGGGCTACTTGCAGTGGTCCACTTTGATGTTGAGGGTCCCTCTCTAGTGAACTCTCGTAGGGGAGGAGCAACAATTTCTCCAAGAAAGGCTGTCTTTCCTGGTTTAGCTGTATTAGTTGAGAACACTTCCATGAATAATGGTTGTCCTCTCCACGTGAGCTCACGAATCTCCTTCCAATCTAAGGTTCGGTATTCATTGGCCCATTTATCAACATTTCGGTTCTTGTATCCTACAAGCTTCTCGACTACCACCACAAGTTGTGGCATAATATCCTTCTAAAGAGTCCTTATAGACCTCTTGAAGTGGGTCATCCTCCTGAAAGACCTTTGTCACTGGAATTTGTCGTACAAACTCCCATTGGTTCTCAGCCCCCTGATCCATTTTGCTCTTGCCTTTCCTGTCCCTTTCCAAATTTAGATCTACAAAAAGTAAATCATCTATGGATGGCTTTGAGGACTGGGCATTGGATGGTCTAGGCATGTCCGGCTCAATGAGCCCATCATCTCTAGACTCCCTTGCTCTGGAAGGCTTTGATAAGTCTGAGAACTCACTCTTAGAGAGCCCCCCTAACTTGTCTACATTCTCTGGATGATAGGTGACTGCGTAGCGAACACCATCTCCGCCCATGTACATGTTACCCTGGTCATTGACTAGAAGTCCGCAATCTTAACGAGATACCGTTGTTGTGGATCCCTAAAGATCTCATCTCCTTGAGCATTCGTGTAGACATATTGAAGTCTCACACTGAGTGGTAACCCCATGATGTCGGCTTCAAATAGATTAAAAGATCTTGTAGGTGTTCTATTTGGGGCTAAGGGATAACTATTTGACGGCCCTAGATTGTCCATAGACAATGAGGTAGTTGTCCTGGAAAAGGTGTCAGATTGGGATTCGAAAAATGTTTCAGCAATATCTGCCAAATTTCCTACCGATTGGGTCCCACTTTCCTACGTAGGCACTCTAGAAGGTGCCCTAGACCCTATGGCAGTGTCTATATGACGTCCGACCGCAAGTGCATAAGGTCAAATTTTAAGGTTGTTTTTTTTGTTTTTATTTTAATTTTTTATTTCAAAAAAATCCAAAAAATTTCAAGTTGGCTCAAACTTTGCCAGAACCCATTTTGAACCCCCTCGAACACATTAGGCCAAAAAAATAGCGTATTTTTCAGGATTAAAAAATCGCCTAAAATTTACTAGTTTCCCATACTGAACTCACTATGGGAAAATGGTTTCAGGACCAAAATTTCGACGATGGGTGTTTTCTAACTCCTCTCGAGAAGTTAGATAACCTCCCAATTTTTTGCGGCAGAAAATGAAAAAATTTTCACTCTTTTTTTTCTTTTTTTCTTTTTTGCACCCCTTTATTCGTGCGGTGGCGGTCTTTATGGTGCGGTGTGTGGGTCTCTTTGCGTGGTGCGCTGTTCACACACAACCACCTTCTTTTATTATTATTATTTTTTTCTTTTTTGAAGTGCGTGTGCAATGAACTCAATGCGTGTGCAGCTGTGAGATTTGCAGCGAATTCAATGCGTGTGCAGGGAACTCAATGCGTGTGCAGCTGTGAGATTTGCAGTAAATTCGAAATGTTCAATCTTCATGTGTGTGTACAGATTTCAATTTCTCTACAGGTGCAGGTTTAACAGAGAACTAAAATGCACAAAATTAAAGATGCAAAAAACTATACTAAGCTAAGAACAGAAAATAAAACGAACATGCAAAAAAAATTGAAACAGCAAAAATTATCCTCAAACAGAATGACAGAAATGCAAATCAGGCCTCTCTCTTTCACACACAAATTGAAATTGGTAAGTTTAGCGCCTACCTCCAATCCTTCTCGTGTGTTGAATCCTTGCCCTGACCTCAAGGGAGAGGCGTAACTAGCCAATTGCACTCAAATTGCAAGACAATAAAAAGAATTTAACAACAGATTGGTCTTAAATAAGTACCAAAATTAGTCCCAAAGCCTGCTCTCCTATCCAACGGTTTTGCAACCGATTGGAGCTTAACAAGGAGTGGTAGTGTGTGTATGGTGCTCAACTAATGTAGGCACTCGTTTCCCAACAGCGGCGCCATTGTAGAGCGGTTCTCTCTACCGTGCAATATAGTGCTCATAGAGTACTACCAATTGTCAGGCATTTTTTTGAGTGGTCTTTTTGGTCAGTGTACATACGTGTGCATGGCAGGTGTGAAGAGGTTGGTTTTGAATGCGTTGCCAGATGCTCTGGGTGGATGCTTTTGGTTTAAGGCTCGTGCAGGCCCGTCTGGAGTAAGGTCAGCAGGGGTGACTTTAGCTGCTTGATGGCCGTCTAGGTGTGTACGCGTCTCCAAAGAAAAGAGCGGGCACTAAGTGGCATGTGAAGATGTGGAAAGCATGGGCACTGGGAAGGCTGGGTTTGAATGTGTGTGGAAACCGGGAAGCAATATGTGATGTGGCCAATGTTGCCTTTGTTGGTGTGAAAAGAAATATAATAGGTGGCTTTAAGTAAAATAAAAAAAATGAAAATGATAAAACAATGTGGCCAGCTGTTAAAGGTGAGCGTGGAGCTTTAGGTGGCTGCCAACGCAAAGTCCAGAAGCTTGGCGAAGGTGGCTGGCGTGGGCTACAGAAAAAGGCCGTCGTCGTGTTATACAACTGGGGTGGTGTTGCTGGTTGCAGGACAGAGCTAGAAGCGCTGGGGCACAGAGTAAAGAGGGAGTCGGGCTGGCAACAGCAGGCCGGCCTTGAGGTGACTCGCAGCAGCTGGATGCGCAAGGACGGCTCTGTAGAGAAGAGGGTCGCTTGTAGTGGGAGACAGCAAAAAGGGAGTGCCTCCGTGAGTGGCTAAGGTGGTGGCCGCCTTGTAAAAGGAAAGGAGTGGCTGGCGCAAGGTGAGCGCCTTTGAGGTGTGGATAAGAAGCAGTCTTGGTAAAGACAGCCGACGGGCTGTGAGCGTGGAGGGCATGTGTAAGTGGAAGCTGGGCTGGTGCAGTTGAAGCAAAGTGAGGCCCTTGATGGAAGTGTGGCGGGCTGCTGAGAGAAGCGGGCTGGTGTAGAGCAGCGAAGAAGGCATCAAAGGGAGCTGCTAGCGAGGACAAAAGGGGAGCAGATAAGCTGCAGGTGACTGGTGGCTGGTGTGGGCTGCCTAGGAGACAGGGCTATGGACAGCAGAGTGGGTGCCACGTAGGTGAAGCAGAGAAGTGGACAGGGCAGGGTGCCGAGTGAAGCAAAGAGACAGGTGTTGCTGCTTGGTGGTGGGCCGGCAGGGCAGATAAGCTGCAAGTGGGTTTGGACTAGCTGGCAGAGGATCAGCACAGAGAGAGAGATGATGGAGTAGCTGCTGCTCACGACACACGCAGAAGTGATGGGTCGTAGAGGACTTGAGGGTTAGCTGGTGTGGGCGCCTTCTAAAGTGAGAGTGGCCGGGTTCTTTCTGGTGTGTATTGGTACAGCGGGTAGGCGAGTGGTTCGTGGTGATTGGGGATGTGGTGTATCCTCGGCTGACAGGCCTGAGTGTTTTTTTTATGGTTGTGTGAGTAAGGCTTCTGTGTCGGAAGAAGCTTGTAAAATGTTTTAACTGGAATATATTGCTGGGTGTTTGTGTCTATGGTGCCCCTGTTTTTGCTGTCTGTCTGGCGTGGGTTGGGTGGTGAAGTGTGAGAGAGTGTTCCAGCCGGTGGTGGCTGGTGGTGCCCCCGTTCGAGTGTGTGTTTCCAAGTTTGCGAGGTGGAAGGGCTATAGAGGCAGGCTTTTCTTTCTTTTTTTCACCTCACATCCTTCTGGTGCCCCCACTGAGGAGTTGCTCTAGCATTGTTTGATTGAGGATAGCTCTGGTATTGTTCGTTGCCTGGAAGGGCGTGTGTTCCAATGAGGACAGCTCAGGAATTGGTACAGGTTTGTCATGATGTGGTCTTATCCTGAATTTCATAGCAGGAAGGGTGAAGATGTGTGTGACTTTTTGGAGCAGATGGAGTTGGCATGCATTAGCAACCATGTCACAGATGAAGAGCAGGTTCTGAGGTTGATAAAGATTTTCTTGAAGGGAGATGCCCGAAGCTGGCTCAAGGATTTTGAAGCACAGGATGCGGGTGACTTGACCTTGGACAGGTTGAAAGAAGGCCTTTTGGAGCGTTTCCAGCAAAAAGTGGAGGATCCTAGTGTGCTTTGGCAGTAGTTGAGTATCTTGAAGCAGGTTCATGGGTAATCATTGGATGATTTTGTGAAGGTATTTACATGTTTGTGGGCTAAGTGGTGTATGACATTAAAGCAGGAAGTTCCTCCTATGTTTCTGAAGAAGAGCTTGTTCATTGATGGTCTGTTACCCCATTTGAGGGTCAGGGTTGAGTTAAAGAATCCCAGGTCATTTGATGATACTGTTAGGATTGCTAGGGAAAAGGAAGGCAAGATTTTAAAGCAAATGGAGATGGGTATTTATCCGTATGAAAGTGTTGTGTCTGTAAGGGATATGCATGTGAATTTGGTTGAGGTGGATAAGAGTCCTATGCAAAGTCTGATTAGACAGGAGCTTCAAAGGCCAGTACAGGTACAAAGGGGGATGTTTTATATGCCTTCTGATTTTTTTCCAAAGTCTTTAAAGCATGTGCAGGTGGATGAAAAGCAGGTGAAGGAGCAAAGTGCAGATGAGGAGTTGCCAGTGGATTCTTCTTTGGATTTGGACGTCATGGCTGTGCAAGACAGTGAATTGGAAGGTCCTATTGGAGATCATTTGGATCTGGAGGATATGCATGCACATGGAAGCAAAGAGGATGATGCCTTGTGATTGGCTGATGATAAGAAGGGAGCTGGATACAAGATGCTTTGAAGATGATTCTTTGACAGATTCTACTAGAGGGAGGAGGATGGGGTAGAGACTTCTGATGAAGTGAAGATGGCTTGTAATGCGTATGTGGAGAGTGTGGAGGAAGATTCTATCATTATGGATTTTCTTGGACAGCTGGATGATGGTATGGTACCTGCGATGGATTATGTGGATGTTTTTCCATTGGATGCATTGTGTACTGGGGAGTCTTTGGACGATGATACCAGGGGGGTTGGCAACATTGAAGAAGGTATGCATGTTGATTTGGCTGATGAAGAGCGTTGTGTGGTGAGTATTGTGCCTGAGGATGATATATGGGAAGTTGCTAGCCTTGATGAACAGGAGTGAGAGATGGAGATGGATGCAGATATGGTTGAGAGTGTAACAAAGGCTTCTTTACGGATTGCTGAAATGCTGAAGGCGAAGTGCATGGATGGTAAAGATTCTGAACCAGTTGAGCTGTATGGTTGTGAAGAGATGCCTGAAGTACAAGAGCTGGAAGTGCTGGTGGACACTCCCATTGGAGAGGATCTGGATTTTGGTGTACAGACAGGTCAAAATGTTGAAACCTGGCCTTCACAGGTATTGATGAATGGGATGCTAGATGCTGCAATGCCACAGGTTTTGAAGACGGGGAGGTTGGTTGTGGGTGAAGAGCAACGGCTTGAAGATGATGCTGTGTGGTCAAAGTCTGTGAATGCTTAAATGAATGCTTATCAGGTGATGGACATAAATGATTTTGTGATGCGCGTGGTTGATGTTTGGTGTGCAGTGATGTAGCCATGGTGTTTGAGGGATGCTGGGGAATGGGATGGTGAGCAGATGTTTCCTTTTGATCCTGGTGGTGGACAGCTATCGGACTATGCTGAATGCTGCTGAGCATGAATGCTCTAGCAGATGGGGGGGTGGCAAAGTATGTCAGGCATTTTTTTGAGTGGTCTTTTTGGTCAGTGTACATACGTGTGCATGGCAGGTGTGAAGAGGTTGGTTTTGAATGCGTTGCCAGATGCTCTGGGTGGATGCTTTTGGTTCAAGGCTCGTGCAGGCCCGTCTGGAGTAAGGTCAGCAGGGGTGACTTTAGCTGCTTGATGGCCGTCTCGGTGTGTACGCGTCTCCAAAGAAAAGAGCGGGCACTAAGTGGCATTTGAAGATGTGGAAAGCATGGGCACTGGAAGGCTGGGTTTGAATGTGTGTGGAAACCGGGAAGCAATATGTGATGTGGCCAATGTTGCCTTTGTTGGTGTGAAAAGAAATATAATAGGTGGCTTTAAGTAAAATAAAAAAAATGAAAATGATAAAACAATGTGGCCAGCTGTTAAAGGTGAGCGTGGAGCTTTAGGTGGCTGCCAACGCAAAGTCCAGAAGCTTGGCGAAGGTGGCTGGCGTGGGCTGCAGAAAAAGGCCGTCGCCGTGTTATACAACTGGGGGCTCTCTGGTGTTGCTGCTTGCAGGACAGAGCTAGAAGCGCTGGGGCGCAGAGTAAAGAGGGAGTCGGGCTGGCGACAGCAGGCCGGCCTTGAGGTGGCTCGCAGCAGCAGCTGGATGCGCAAGGACGGCTCTGTAGAGAAGAGGGTCGCCTGCAGTGGGAGACAGCGAAAAGGGAGTGCCTCCGTGAGTGGCTAAGGTGGTGGCCGCCTTGTAAAAGGAAAGGAGTGGCTGGCGCAAGGTGAGCGCCTTTGAGGTGTGGATAAGAAGCAGTCTTGGTAAAGACAGCCGACGGGCTGTGAGCGTGGAGGGCATGTGTAAGTGGAAGCTGGGCTGGTGCAGTTGAAGCAAAGTGAGGCCCTTGATGGAAGTGTGGCGGGCTGCTAAGAGAAGCGGGCTGGTGTAGAGCAGCGAAGAAGGCATCAAAGGGAGCTGCTAGCGAGGACAAAAGGGGAGCAGATAAGCTGCAGGTGACTGGTGGCTGGTGTGGACTGCCTAGGAGACAGGGCTGTGGACACAGCAGAGTGGGTGCCACGTAGGTGAAGCAGAGAAGTGGACAGGGCAGGGTGCCGAGTGAAGCAAAGAGACAGGTGTTGCTGCTTGGTGGTGGGCCGGTAGCAGGGCAGATAAGCTACAAGTGGGTTTGGACTGGCTGGCAGAGGATCAGCAGAGAGAGAGAGATGATGGAGTAGCTGCTGCTGACGACACACGCAGAAGTGATGGGTCGCAGAGGACTTGAGGGTTAGCTGGTGTGGGCGCCTTCTGAAGTGAGAGTGGCCGGGTTCTTTCTGGTGTGAACACCATATTAGTGAATTTGGGAATTTCCCAATTCCCATTTTTGAATACTTAAAAAAGGGGACATGGATAACATGTTTGTAAGTTTCTCAAAACCCTATCATATGACCTATCGTTGGAAAGCGCTTAAAAAATGGAATCTAAAGAGCTATAAAGTGCTCATTTTGGATTAGTGGTGTTCAAGTTATGGTTAATCCAAACTTTTGACCATGTGTCCCAAACTTGTGGGAAATTCCCATATTCCCCAATATGGTGTTTGTGTATTGGTACAGCGGGCAGGCGAGTGGTTTGTGGTGATTGGGGATGTGGTGTATCCTCGGCTGACAGGCCTGAGTGTTTTTTTTATGGTTGTGTGAGTAAGGCTTCTGTGTCGGAAGAAGCTTGTAAAATGTTTTAACTGGAATATATTGCTGGGTGTTTGCTTTGTCTATGGTGCCCCTGTTTTTGATGTCTGTCTGGGTTGGGTGGTGAAGTGTGAGAGAGTGTTCCAGCCGGTGGCTGGTGGTGCCCCCGTCTGAGTGTGTGTTTCCAAGTTTGTGAGGTGGAAGGGCTATAGAGGCAGGCTTTTCTTTCTTTTTTTCACCTCACACCAATCAACAAATGTGTTGAGAAACACAATGTCAATCCGAGGACTCAACCCGATTAGTGCATGAAGGCTTATCCCTTGTGGGAGAGCTCACATACACGAACCACCACTTGATGATTCAACCATTCAACACCTCAATCAATCTCTCAATCTCTTAAACCCACTACACTAATCAAGAGAACAAGCAATGCATGGCAATCTCTTAATCCCATTCAAACATTGATTAAATCTTAGCTTTCCCTAATGCCAGCAAATCTATAAGCGTGCATCTACTAACCCACAAGCTTAAGCAAGCATAGAATGCAACATTCACAAACCCACAAGCTCATAGAGAGAGTCTATCCATGAATAACTCATTACCAATGAAGTGGGCAAGAGCTTACATCAATGGAGACTACACACACACACACTACAAGCATGCAGCATACACAAGAGAAAGAAAGAAGCATTCAACTAATCATAGATTAATCTACTTTAATGATGCTAAAATAGATTAAGAGAATGAAGTGGAGCTATACTCATTGGAGCTTGATGCTCATTAGAGTACAATAGAGAGAGAGTTAGAGAGTTGCCATAGCTTGAGAGCTCAAGAGCTACACTCAGGTTATGAGAATGGCCAAAAACGTGCACTTTCTTTAGCTAACATCTCTTTTATAGAGATGTCACTAACCCTAACCCTAGGCCTCTTTCACACATGGGGGCGGACAACCCCATAAGTGAGCCTTGCTTATTAACACACTTAGAACTCTCATTTAGAACCCACATTGGCCTAAAACGATTTACATTGCACTTCGGCACAAAAATATAAAAAAATTATGTGCGTCTTTATGTTCCAATGGCTACAATCCCGCTCTCTCACATTAATTGCTTCCGGCCTCCTGCCATAATCCATGTTCCCGTGAGTGTTCCCGTGGAACACTAACCCTCAAAAAGTAAATTTATATTACTAGTTTTAGTTTATAACTACATTTTTTATTTCCATCTATATATCTCAATTTTCATCTTACTCTAATCCTAATTTCATTTGCTGACCTTAGTCTAAACCATGCCTCCTTTAGAAGATATTACATATAAGAAAATACAAGATAGATCTTCATATTCATGTAGAAGAGAAACTTGCATCAATCAAATGTCCTTACATAAGATAACCATTGGGAAATGCATCCACTTTTTTAATTAGGGCTCAGGGAAAGAAACATATAGACTTATGGGTTGATGATGCGCTTTATCCACGTGACCCATTAACCTTAGATAACCCACCATTCAGTGATTTGACTAGTTTAGTACGTCACATTGGTGATGGGAAAAATGGGCTGCTTAGATATTGTAAATGTCTAATAGTCTATGGTGGTGGGGCTTACATGCAGCATATATACACATCAAATTTGCATCTTCAATTAAATATTAAAGAATTAAAAAACCAAGTGCAAAATTTAGAGAATAAGAATAAAGAAAAGGAGATACATGTCAAGGCACAAGAGAAAGAATTAAAAAAGCTCAGAGTCAAATTATATCATTTAAAGAAAATCCCTATTGGTGCAAGGGAACACCAAAAAGAGCTATCAAAAATTGATAGGCTTAGGTGGTGGTGCTAGGAAAAGGCAAATCACGGCAAACAAGGTGAATAATTGAGTGTTGAATAATTTGGCTTGAGGTTGAAGCCATACTATCACATTAGAGTCATGTAGAGCAAAGCAGACAGAGTGAAACACTTGAAAGTGTTTCACAATGGGGTTGGGAAAATATGTGAAAGGTTTTTTTGAGCCCAATGAAGTCAAGACATGGACAAGCTTAGAGGAGGAAAAGGTTCTAGGAAAATATGATGCACATATACTAGTCTAGAACATAGTGTGTACTCGATGTAGTATGAAAAGGATAAATAGAAAGGCAATGCAATGGCTAGAAAGGGAAATTGTGCATGAAGATACGGGGAGATCAAGAAGGTCTAGCGATGAAAAAGATGCGCATGGGGTGTTCAAAGGCAATAGGTGGCAGCTTCTTGTTAGGAAGGTAGGAAAAGTAGTGTGTTTATTTTTGGGATGAAAGGGGTTTTTTGAGGAGGGGTGCATAGAAGGCTTGGGAGGAAGAAGAGAGAAGAACAAGGGTACACCCATTGAGGAGGGTAAGTAGTGTGAGTAGGAGAGGGCAAGACTAGAGTAGAGGGAGTACATGTAAGTTAGAGGATCAACTGAAGGTTGTTAAGGTAAGTCCTAGGATGTCTGATTGTATCTTTGTTGGAACTTGGTGCTACCCAAAATTTTGCTCAACGATTTGTGTCTGAAGAAGGAGATTTGCAGAATTCATCAAAGAGGTTTGAAGATGTGGAGGATCCCTTAGTTTTTATGTCTTGTTTGAGCCTAGGGTCTCAGGGTTGTTGAGAATGGTTTGGTTTTATCTATATGCAAAAGACAGGGTGCTTCGGTTTAAATATGGTATAAGTGGATGATAGAGTTTTATGATATGGTGTTTTAGTTGGGATGGATGTGTTGTTTTGATTGAAATTGTTGAGAAAAATCAATTGTAAGTGAAGATCTAAAGTCTACTGAGTGAAGTCTGCATCAGTCAGAGTCAACAAAGTGTTAAAGGAAGTCAACTGAAGGTGTAGAAGGGTAGAATTAATCTGTTTGAGTTGAGAGGGAGTCAAAGAGAGTCAGATCTGATAGTTAGAGGCCTGTTAGAGTCAGTCAGTCAATTTTGAGAGTAGGGCGATGTCTAACAAAGTCCGCTGGAGGATGTTTAATAGAGTCAACTAGAGGATGATGTCAAATAAGGAGCTATAGTAGCAAACTAGATACGAAAGTAGAAAAAATATATCTTGGACCTTGAGGGGATTTAGAGAGTAAATGATATTCAAAGTGCTTGTGATGAAGCATGTATAAGTCGCAAGGGCTATGAGTCCATGCATGCCATCACAAAGGAGGATCTTCACAAGTGAGGGATCAAAAGACACTTTCTTCCACCTCTGTAGAAAGTTGCATTGGCAAAGAAGACAAACGATACACATGAAAGATCACTTGTCGGTGAGTATTTCCATATAGAGGGAATAAAAGTATCGAAGGACAAATCAAAGGGTGATATCAAACTATATTACGATGCCTTTAACAACATTTTCATAGATTTAAAGAGGCTTTAACAAGCAATGATAAAATTTTATAAAGTCTCTTATGAAGATTAGTATGATTTAAACTTTCTTATTCATGGTGAAAAATTAAATAACACGTATATCTAATCATGTGTTGCTTCATGATTGTAGAGTCTATGGGAGTGGTCTCTTTAGTATTGAAGCTAGATGAGTGCCAAATTGTCAAAGGGTGTAGATTGGAAAGAATGGGACTTACACTCATGAATGAGAAAATGGAACATGCTCGGGGGGTTCACCTAGAAATATTTAAGTATAGCACGTAAGTTCAGATGAAGGGATTTTTTAATTTAAAATTTCAAGATAAATTTACAAAAATACACTTACAGAAGGGGTTTTTTTAATTAATTTTGGAAATAAAACCGTAAGTGTATAAAGAAAAAGGCATCATGTTATTCATGCAAAATTCATAGGTAAGGAGTTTTTTAAATACCCCTTAAACGTACGTCTTAGTAGTGCACCCCCCTAGGGCACATGTAAAGGACAAGAACAAGGTGCGTTCTTTCAGTGTTTCATCTGAAAAAGACAATTAGTGGTTAGAAGCTTTTGAGGTGCCAAAGGAGAACCATCAAATGCTAGGTTGGATGCTTCAAAGATGTCCTTGGGTTGTTGAAATCATCAAGCAACAAAAAAATGGTGAACAACTTGAAGTTAGAGGTGTGGGTACGTTTGTAGTGGATTAGCATTTAGGAGCAGATTTGAAAACAATCAAATGTATACTTGGTTGTGTGACACAAGTGCTACCTCTTTTTTTCGTTGCCCTCTATGCATGAAGAAATCAAAACAAAAGTGCAAGAAGGAAGATGAATTACGATGGATTGATGGAGTCATGTCATGTAACTTGTGCTACCTCCACTACAAGGAAAAGCAACCATAGGCACGTTTATAGACGCATTTTGACAACGTGCTTTAAAATGTTACGGGCGTATTTAAATTAGCATCTACAGACATGCGTCTATATGTGTGTCTATATGTGCCTCTATAAGCACGTCTATACTAATATAAACGCTCTTATAGACGTGCATATAGATGCCTTTATAGCCTTTGTTATAGATGCACTTATAAACGCGCTCTGAAATTAGAAACAAATTCCAGAGAGCTGCTTGTGCAAATGTACAGCTGCATTTTTTCACAGGCAACTCTCTAGTTTAAGGTTTTACTTACTTGTACATAGACAAATCAAGATCAGCAAAGATATCAACATAAAAACTTAAATTAAAGATAGATATGCACAAAAAGATTTGTGCACACTTCGAATATTGATTAAAGAAGATGAGAAATTACATTTTATATCCAAAAAATTCTCTAGACATGATCGTAGCCACATAATGCTTGAATAAAAACATAGATACATAAAGAAGATGAAAATTTTCATCTTATATCCAAGAAATTGTCCATATATGATGGTAGCCACATGAGGCTTGAAAAAGAAACATAGTTGCATAAACCAAAACTATACATGAAAAAAAACTACAAGGAAAGAGGAGTCATCACTCTTTGAGTTATCTTGTCATCCGTCTTGTCCACCTTGTGCCTACACAAAATGAAGATATATATAAATAAAAATAGAAAGTATTATAAAGGTCAAAACGTGTTTTGTAAATAAAAATAAAAAGTATTATCTACATTGGTGTTCTCCTTGCTCTATTGTATTGTTCGTCAGAGATGATCCCTTCATCATGAAGGTAATTCCATGAATCTCCTCTACTGTGGCGATGATGGTAGCCAGTCTCTGCGGGGGTAGGATCTCTACCCACAATGTCACGCTACATCATAAGACAAACATTATAACACAACTCAAATAGAGAGAATACAAAGAAAAGACATGAAGTTGCACTATACATACAAACTCGACCTCCCATGATGCACGACCTCCAAATCCGAAGTGTAATTTCTTTTCCAAGTTTCTATCTATATTTAAGAAAAAAGAGCTCATGTCTCCTATGTGAGAGCGGGTTTGGCTTGATTTTCGATGGTTTTGTGATTTTTTAGACTTGATGGGACATGGTTAATGATCCTAATCCTAATTACTAGTTATGGTCTAATTAATTAAATATTTTTATTGTTTGAGATGGTTTAGGATGGTTTTGATTGTTTGAGATGGTTTAGGATGCTTTGAAGCTATCAATTCCAACAATGTATGATAAACTATGAAATGTACGATAAAACATTGACTATGCCACTCTAATCCAACCTACTAGAACCCAATGCTCATGTTTTTGGAGTGTATTCCACTTCTAAACATTTGACTATCCCACTCTAGTTCTCATGTTTTTGGAGTGGATTCCTGGCTTAAAGCAATGAATTCTAAGCCTCTTGGGCTTGAATTTCATGTAAATTACCAACGAACTAGCGATTTACCTTTATAATAGATGAAATTAGAATGCCCTAATGCAATCAGACTTCAAATTAAAATTAAAAGCAATTCAAAGTAATTAAAAGCAATTAAATTTACCTTTAGAGTGTGACCTCCTTATCAACATTGAGTAATCCCAACAGCTTGGAATGGATGGATAAAAAAAGCTAAGACCTAGGTTAATCCCTGATAGGTGGCGCCAAATATATTCAATTTAAGAGCATACCTTAGTCTTACTAAAGCATCATGTGTCGTTTGATCTTGCCTATAACTAATTCTCTATGTGGGTGCCCTAGCCCATCCATTATGTCCCCACTCTATTGTTGGCATATCCAAAAGCTCCTTTGCTAATGGGATGAAGGGAGAGCTCTCTATGCCTTGATGGAGGCAACAAGAGATTAGTCTTTGATCATTCTCTCTCACAAAAGGGGGGGAAAGAAGAAGAAGCTATTGCAAGAATAAAACCTACAATCAAACCTATCTAGCATGCATCCATCAAGTAAGCAACAACATACAAGAAAGAAAGAAGAAGGAAGAAGGAGAACTCACAAAGTAAACTATTAGAAGGGAATGATTCTGTCTTGCTTATGACTTATATACACAAATAACTAGTTTTCACACTAGACCGACCAAACTGAAAAATGGTCTGACCTCTATGACTAGCCCAAAGTAACTATATACACTAACTCTTTAGAATTTTCCTATTTGAAATTAGTACATGGTACATAAACTTTATATGTTTCAGCATCGCCTTACAAAAGTTAAGTGTTTGTTGGCGCACGAGTAAGATGGTAAAGTGCCTTACGGTAGGGCAAGTGGGTGGATCCATATAGTATAGCTATTAGCAAGAGATAATAGAAAGCATACAATGGTACATACATTATGACATGGTTTTGAGGACCCATTCATAATATACTCTTGTGCATAGGCTAGTTTTACTCTCTCGATGCTCAAGGGTGACAAATAGCAAGTCTATGATTGGGTTTTTGAGACATCAAGAGTTAGTATCTTCCAAAGTAGTCTCTAAGGGACATCTAGAAGTTGTCTTTTATGGTTTGCAAAGATCTTGGAATCTTAACACCCACAAAATCCACACCTTTGATTTGTAATAGGGAAAGACTTTTAGCTTTACTACCTACATTACACAAGTGCTACAATGCTAAGAAGAGTTTCATAGATCTACTTTTACATTCTCATGCTCTATTGTTTTATTTTTTGTGTAGACAAAACTGTTTGTTGGTTGAATTTCATAGGTCACGTTTAGCCTAATTCTTCTTGAGACATTTTGCCTATTGGATAAGGATTTTTAAAAAAGCCAACTTCATTTTGGAGAACCCTCATGACTTCAAATACCTTCTCAAGCTTCAAATGACTCTCTAAGTTAACCAAAATTTGCAATTATGGAACCTTAAGGGATCGATAGAACTTTAACTTGAAGCCCAATTAATGGGTGCAACAATATTTATACTTATATGTGGATACATGTGCATACATATGTATATATGTACATGATTGATTGGCTAAGGAAGGTGGCATCTTGAGGCCTAAGCAAATTATTGGAAAGTCTTTTTACTTTTAAGAAACATAATTAAACCTTATCTCGGAGTACAAATTTAAAGGCATGTTCAAGTGATCTTCAAGTCATTTTGACTATTGAAGTACCAAGGTACTAGCTCAGTCTAGCTGTGTACTAAAATATGGATTTGAAGTTTGAATTAGCAAAATAGGAGTAGTACCTAAACGGTAATTTGTACTGGATTGTGGTATCGTCAATTGTGGGTATACGTATGTGTGTGAGAGGGAGAGTCAGGGTACTTGTTTATTAGCGTATAGAGATGACGACCACGGCAAGAACAAGGCCAGGGCAACGAGGGAAGAGCGTAGGACGGTGGAGGAACGAAGAGCCAGAGGCCCTTTTTGACCCTGGCACCATAAGCACAACCCTCTTACGAAAGGCTGCAAAGCAAACAACACCCACGCAGCACACGCGGCCTCTACAGTGATGGACGGCAAGTTGCGGCCACGCCATGATCTCTCATCTGTCCTACTGTGATCACCGAAAATAGTTAAGGAGGTGCGGGATATGGCCACCACTACAGCTCCTGCGTTCAGCAGCACCAATGCTATGGGAGGGATAAACAGGGGTGAGTTACAGTTCACCGCAAAGCCCTGCACGGGCTGCTGCTGCTGATCATCATTAACATCATAATCATTGGAAGTGCTGCTGCTTACGATATGTTGTTTAGGTTGCACGACGAACGTGGTTTCGGACAGCCCTGCAATCTTTTGAAGCACCTTGAAGGTCGCGAAGACGTCCGAGGTAACCGCCACGATGAACTCCATCCTCTCGCTGTTCCACCACTCCCTTGGCCCCGCACCTAACAACATGCTCTCATAATAGCTGGTCCAATACACCCACACAAATAGGCTAATTGGTATCACAATTGCTGGATCATCCACCTGCGAAGGCAATTTGCATCATCATTAATTATATACTTAGATTATAAAAAGCTTGATGAACATCTTTGATTAAGGAACATTTCAAGCTTGCAATGGCACACCTTCGGGAGTAACGGCCTATCGGCAAGCAATGACAATGCTGGCAGCAATGCATATATGAATAGTGGAACGCATGTTAGCGGACTTAAGAAGCCACATATGTAAATGATCCTTTGAACTGGGATTAGCCCTTGAGTTTTTCTCACTAAAAAGGGAGAGTTGATGCTGAATAAAATCTCGAGCCATCCCATGCTCATCCTCACTAGTTGTAGGAGCACGGCCTAAGAATGCTGGAGGGGATGGTGCACAATGCACCGACCTCCAGCCTCTGCTGTGAATCATTAAACCCGTCATCAAGTCTTCCGTCGTAGAGCCGTAGATCAAGCCAATCTGAAAAGCCATGTTGCATATGTAATGTGTGAAACACTAATACTACATAGTAATTGTTTTGAGAGAGTGATTATCTATAGGTACTTCATTTTGAGAGACTAATTATTTATGGGTGGCAGGGCCTCAAACTTGAACCTACTCATTGGTAGGCCAAGGACTGTAAATATATATATTTTCAAATATTGCTCTTTATGTAGCAAATAAGGGTACATATAACATAACATGTAACACAATATGGTGTGCATTAATCATTACCGAACAAACACGTCTGAAGCCGGGGGTACCGTACCTCTTGGCCCCAACTTGTATTGTGTTCATATGTGCAATCAAGCAATTTAATGGCCTCCTCTATCAAGGCATGTCCATTGAGAGGAGAGCTATAGTTCCTCATGTTTGATGTTATGCTTTGAGCACAAACAACAAGACTTTGGCAACGGCCCAATAGCTCTGTTTCACGTCCTATATCAACCCAAACAGTGTTAGTTGACATTATACGAATTGCGAGCTTCCATAGTGTAAGGTTAATACTTATGGATCATAATGGAAACATTCAAATAGTAGTAGGCAAGAAGACTCTAGAGGCAGATAAGTTACAGCTGACATTATAGAAATTTGTGAGCTTCCATAACGTAAGGAAAACATAGGTTAGTATTTATGGATCAGAATGGAAACATTAATCACATAGTAGGCAGGTAACGGCCGAGTAGGGTAAAAGGCAAAAAATAAAGAATAGAGAGGAAACGAAAAAAATCACTACAGCTAATTGCCCTTCGTACTGAAGTAAGAAATGCTAATTAAAATTTGTCCCTTCAAAAAAAATATAATGGGCTACCCTTGAAAACTAAGGCAAGGTGTTTGTGTAGAAAAAAGAAGAAGAAGAATTTCAGTAGCATAACTTGAGAGGCACAAATTCTTTGGAAAACTAAACAATTTCAATAGCCCAACTTGGGAGGAGCGAAAGCTTTGATGAGGGAAAAAATAAGTTAGAAGTTAAAACCACCAAGCTCTCCATCTGAGTGTACGTCTACTCAAAAATAGCTTAAGTACTCACCATTAATCATGACCTTATCTGTCCCTACAACTGCCGCATGTGCTTTGTTGCCATACAAGGCTTCTCTCTTGAAAACGCACCCTGTCCCACAGTATGGCGGACCTTGGACGCCATCCATTCCTTTGATATACATCTGGAATGATACATAAACACGTGAGAAATTACCTTAGCAACCAGAGAGAAAGGGAAAATCCCGCACATCTAAAGGAAAATCCGCAACAATTGCACAAAGACTTGTACACTTATACATGCAAGGGCTTCAACGAATCAATGCGTAGTGCAATGGCTGGTGTAAGAGGGTGTACTGAGTTCTAGGGTTCGAGTTCCGCTCACTTCACTGCACCAACATCCATAGTTTTGCATATGTTGGAATTAATGCTCGTGTCCACTATACGAGTGTGAACGCCCATCACGAAGTGATGCAAATGAATGGGTGCTTCTACTTGTATATAAATGTAACCGTCAATCGATACAATAAATTAACAACGATTCATCTGCAACGCGATTCTCTCCATCTCCCTTCTTGCGCGTCTCCTGCTGCAGCCATGGCAACACCAGCATGGCTGTAGCCTCCCCTTCGATTTCTACATGGTATTAGAGCCTTCCCTCCTGGAGTGCCTGTGTGGGCCTTCTCTGCTTCCCAGAAACGAACCAGAGATTCATTCTCTCACCAACTTCGCTGCTCTCTCACAAACCTTCAGCATCGCCACCAACTGCTATCGCCTCCTCCTGGTGCGCCTGTGTGGGCTCGATACCTAGCGTTGACGCCCACGCTAGCCTGCGCAGCATCCCATTCCTTTCTGCGCGCTCTTGTTCGCCTGCTCCAAACCGCCAAAGCGCCTCTGCCATCGTTGGCGTTGCCCACCATAGCATGCAGCTGTGTGATTTTTATTTTCTTTTTTCCAGTTTTTTTTCGAAAAGCTGCCTCTGCCACCGCTCGTTGTGTAGCCCACCTGGGTTTCCATGTTTTTGCCTCCTCCACCTTGCAGCGATCCTCCATCTCCTGAAGGCTTGTGGAGCCCGACCACAACGTCACAAGGTGAAGCCGGCTGCCAATTTTATTTATTAAAAAAAAAAACAATAACCAACAACTAACAATAACTTTTTTTTATTTTTATTTTTATAAAATAACTTTAACATAGATAACTTTAACCTAGATAATTTTATTAACTATACTAAACCGTTAAAAAAAAAACTATCAATAACTATAAACTTTATTTTATTTCATTTTTTTAAAAAAAAAAACCCACAATACTTAAAAATCAATATTTTTTTATGAACAACCAATTAACACAAATCAATAATAACAATAAACTTTAACAAAAGTTAATAATTTATTTACAAGCAATAAAAAAATAATTTTATTTAATAATTTACTCAACATCACGAACATGCCTAAACATTCAGGCTATTCGTGAGCGCAAACATGCCTACTCTTTCAGGCTATTTGCGTGCACACATGACATTTTATACAAAAATGATAAAAACTTTTCAAATAATAACAATAATAATAATTAAAAGAAACAAACAAATAATTAAACAACACAAATGGGCATAGACCCACAAAAAGGCAAAGACCTACCAAAAGGGAAAAGACCCACAAAAAGGCAAAGACCTACCAATGGACAGTGACCCGTAAAAGGACCCAAAGAGGTTTGTCCTACAATGGACACTAATACAAGACCTAGGCAAACAAATAAGCCCAAAAGTTAGCCCAAAGAGGCATCAACCCGTTGGAGTGTTGGCCACACCCACGAGGTATGATATTAAAACAAAATTATGGGTGATATAATCGTCCACCCTAAACGCCCAAAGTGGCATGAAACAACAACCCAAACAAAGAATTGTGAATCCCCAAGAGGGAAACAACTATGCCCAAAGAGGCAATTGAGCCCATTGGAGTGTCTACAGCATCCATGAGGCCAAAATTAAACATTGGTCTTCGACAAGCTGAAAACGAATCAGCCTCTGAGTGATGACAAATTAAACTTAATTGTATATACACACTTGTAAATAACATCATATCACATATATATTTTGATAATTCAACTCATACTCATATATTAATTTCTCTTTTGACATGTATCCAATGCAATACTTGGAATTCCACTACTCAACTTGAGGGGGAGAATACGGATGGCAAGTCTGAGAGTGGAAGAACTTGTGTTTCGACATCATATCGGAACACACATGTTGCAGTTACTACCAAGCACAATGTCTCAACATCATATTGGAACATGTGTCTTGTGGTTGTCAAGGAGATCAACTTCGACAAAAAAAAAACATATCAACATAATCACAAAACAAATGCCTTGCGATTACCAAAGCAGTTATATCATCATCGACTCATGATGTAAAGATAGATAGCATTACACATGGATTCATAATGCACACATCACATTTCCTCATTCACCCTCATGCGGACATTCGCATTAAGGGGGAGTGTTGGAATTAATGCTCGTGTCCACTATACGAGTGTGAACGCCCATCACGAAGTGATGCAAATGAATGGGTGCTTCTACTTGTATATAAATGTAACCGTCAATCGATACAATGAATTAACAACCATTCACAACTCTGAGCGCGTCTCCTTCCTCCTCTCCCTCTCGCTCTCGTGTATGCTGCAGCCATGGCAACACCAGCATGGCTGTAGCATCTTCTCCTTCTAATTCTACAGCATACACACGCGCATCACACAGAGGCTGATGGAGCTTGAAATTTATCCTCCCCTTGAATGCTAATGTAGAGCTCGTATGCATAATCATCAGTTGCATGTATACCTCCATTCTTGTCTTCATGCGATTTCCGTAGATGTCATCTTCGTCCACGCCTTCGAAGCATTGAGGAAACTGCACAAAGCCCGTTTCTCTGCTGGTGCCCGGGTCCATGAGAAAGCACAGGGCTCGCAGAATGGCTCTGGCGTCGTTCACGTACATGTCACAGTCCAGGTTCAGAATAAAGGGGGCGTTTGTAAAGACCCCGGACACGCGGATCTTGGAATTTATAAAACATTAGTTTAGTAGGATTGTTCAGTGAAGCGCCTGCACCTTATAAATAACGTCATGACAATGGGAAGAAGAAGAGTACCAGTGCATTCATGGCACCGGCTTTGTAGTGATGGTTGTGCTCGGGACGCTTCTCGCGGGAGATATACACAAGGCACGGTAAAATGTCAGCTTCGCTTTCAGGCTTGTCCACACATATCTGTGCAAAATTTCATCAACAACATCAGTCTAAGGGGGAGCGCCAACATACACACGTGGTGGACGTGGTTGAGTACAGTATTACAATTTACATCTTAAAAATGCTTTGATTAGGGCCTAACTTCCCAGTAGGCCGGATGATTGCGGTGATCGTAATTGGAAGCCCACGACGAGTATCGGTCTTGTCCACCGGAACTAGTTAATTTGTCGAGTACGAGCTTGACCGCTTCCTGCTTTGAATTAGTGCAGTATTTTGCGGTCATGGAGCTTAATCGGCTTTGCAACGCCTCGTACTCTGCCTGGAGATAAGGATATGGTGATTAAAGCCCGAGGATATTCTTGAAACTATGGTGACTAGCTAAGAGTGTACATTAACATGAGCAGACGATATTATAGGGCTTACCTTCATGGCGTGCCACTCCTTTGAGTAGCCTCTGAGCTGGGCGTCAGCAGCAGCGGCCTTGCGAGCGAAGTGGAGACCAGGCGCCTGCGGTTCTATGATGTGAAATCGCTTACAAAAGGGCACCCATGCCCTGGCAAAGGTGGCTGCCTCCTTGAGAGCCCAAAGCATGAGGAGGGAGCCTCCGTCGTCCGACACATAGCAGGCAAGCTTGTCGGCCGGATAGTCTAGTGCCTGGATAGATAAGACGGTGTTGACGGCTATTAACGGTGGCTCTTTCAGCGGGTCAGCCGTGGTCACAAACACGTCCACCTGTTGCAACTGGCCGGAACTACACACAAACATTGAAGAAATTTTAAGCTACTGCATCCATCCACGGGGGCCATGGCGCTCAACAGCTATGCGTGATGTTTTCGGTGAAGGAGGTTGGTAGAGGTGCACTTGGCACTGTACCTTATCAAGGCCAGCAGCGTCTCCGGGTGCGATTCGCGCTCGACGAGGAACCACTTCGCGAACATGAAAAGATGGGAGCCACACTTCGCACACCAACGCTACAACCACGAGGCCATGGAAGCAGGTGCAGGTGCTAAGGCGATAGCTCAAAAATAGAACACAGAGCCCCATGCGAACAAGAAGGACAGCCTTGTGGTCGAACTGATTCTTGACAATCTTAGAAGTAGCAACATATTCGTGGAGATGGAGATCAGAAGACTGTCCTACCCCTCCTCCTCCTTCCATATAATATAGGTTAGTTTGTATACGTACGTAGCCGGAAGAGGGAAGAAGATGCTCACAGATGAGCTCTTTTGAAGGCCCAATTTTAAAGAAATATTTCTATATTCTATAAATATATATGTGATGCGGGAATTGACGGACGACGGACCAAATATTGAACCACGACCAATTCAATAGCTTGTTGTGGTGTCAATCTCCAAAAGAAAGGAAAAAAGAAATTCAATAATATTGTAGAACGTTCGAACCACAGAAAACGAAATTTAACAATATCGGGCCAGCGCTTCTCCATGTGGGCGCACCCCGGAACGTCCAACAGTAAAGGGAGGAAACGAAAGGCAAATTAAAAAGTGGCAAACCAATAATAAGGAGCTGAGGTTATATTTAGCACACAATTATCAATTATGCTAACGATAGAAATTGTAAATGATCAAGATCACTTGTATCTATTAATGAGCTTTGTGTCATGGGTGGGTATTAATTAATTAATGCAAAACCTTGGTTTCACTAAGTGCTAAGGTTATTACAAAGTATTTTAAACCTCTAAGGTTATTACAAAGCAATAAAGGTAAGGATAATAAATAACAATTTATAAACTTGATTTCAATAGCCATTAAAATTGAAAATAAAAAATGCATGTGCCATCCTAAATTTGAAATGAGTTAAATGACCTAAAAATAATTATGAAACACAAAAAATTTGCATTTGTTTCATTCATTTGAAATAGCATGCATTTCTTCTTCAACATCTTGATCTTGAAATATACGTTTAGATGGAGGAGCGACTTGTATTACATACCACCAATTAGTATCTCTTTGGTCTAGATGAAACACGCATTAAGCTATATAGTGATCACCACTTGGGGGGTGAACTACTATAAGAAACTCTATGTATCATGTGCATTCAAGGGGTATTAAAAAAACCCCTTACCTGTGAATTTTTCATTAAAATGATCCCTTTTTCTTTATGGAATTACGGGTTTTCTTCCAAAATTGATAAAAAAAACCCTTTTGTAAATGTATTTCTGTAAATTTACCTTAAAATTTTGAATTAAAAAACTCCTTGATTTGAACTCACATGCTATACTTACATATCTTTAGGTGAACCCCCTAAGAATCACCAAAATATCTTATGAATATAATCAGACTATACTGAAATGTAGTAACCAAAATATTTCACATACGAAGGTCATCATAACCTATATAAGGATCACTAAAAAAACCCATATACAATGACCCTAAACTGGAAGATATAATATATCTAAGTAGAATCAGATGGCACCATGGTACCATAGAATCTTGGTATGTTGCAGATGTAGAGCCTCCTTTGTCAAAAAGGCGATGCGTACGTGTTGTCTTACATATGTTGCGAGACGATGCCTATACTCAAAACTATGAGCTATATTCTCGAATCGACCTCTACCTAGGAAATACATAAAAAACTTTGGATTTTTGAGATAAAAGAGCTTTATAATTATATAATCTTAATATTTAACATACCGTGGTCAATAGATGATGTACTTTCATAGACAGGCATACGGGTAGGCCTAAAGAAGCTATACATATAGTCATCATTATGACCATGTCCAATAGCTTGCCAATCAGTAGGATCTCGATAGCCTAAGTAAGACATAATGATGCAATTTGGACTGCAAGGGCTTACAACCCTTTGAAGATCTACCTTAGAAAACCTAAGTGAAAAATATTGAGTATGTATTCTTGCTCTTGGTTAATACCCATGGTTCCTTTGGTAGGACTATTTTACCACTCTCACTATCCATCGACCATGCACTTTGAAGGTGTCTAATGTTTTGTAAGTCATCCCCAGTATGTGCCACTTGATGTCTCACCACTTGTGATGAGAGGTAGAGATTGGTTTGAGGCATGGAGAAGCACTCTCAATCCACCACCAAATGGGATGTGTAGTCACTCAATCTTCTTTCGACTTCCATATTGGTGTGACATGAAGATCAATCATCTCGTAGATCCCATGCATATCTTCAAGAATGTGGCAACAAATATTTGGGACCATTTAATTGGTAAAAGAGATACTGTTAGGGCTTTCTTATGTAATTCTTAGACCTTAGTCAAAGGGCTTGGGGGTAAGCTACGTGTGGATGTACCTTTTGGGATCTGAACCGAGTAGTTATTACCCTGACAGTTGCATCTAGGGAATACGTTGATTTTGATCGCTAATGAATGAAGGAGAAGTTCTGCTATGTCTTTGCTCAGTGTCTATTATGTCTTTCTTGATATTTGTGCAATCATTATGTTGTCATGATAAATCAGAGTCTGTGCTCTGAATAGTGTTGAGAGAGTATTGTTTCTTAATGCCTTATACAAAACCTTTTAGAGAACCATGTACACATTGGCGATCCTGCGAGCTCGAATGCCCTGAGTTCTGGGACGATATGGCATATTCAGAGGACCGCTAGCCTTGGATGTCTGAAGATAATTCGGGGAATTCAAGACGATATTATATAAGGTTAAGGGCCAGAGATGCTGATGCTGCTTTAACAAGCAGGAATGATGACCAAGAAGGTGATGATTATGATTAGATCAAATAAGAGGCGAAATCAGATTTAGGAGACAAAAGCAGATTCAGGAGGTGAAATCAGAGGCGAAATTAGATTTAGGAGGCAAAATCAGATTCAGGAGGCGAAATCAGATTGACATAATCAGTTATGGTTCTTGGAAGTCAGATACTGAATGATTGCTCTGATCTTGCAGAAAGCAGACTACTCTGAATCTGCAGACTGATCTGATCTTGCAGCAGACTACTCAGAACCTGCAGGTGGAGCAGAATCAAAATTTGCAAGTGCAGCAGAATCACAATTTGTAGGTGCAGCAGAATCAGAATCTGCATATCCTTGGTGGAATTCCTCATTCAAAGTGCTACTTCACATTGGAGGTTGACGTGTTCCAAGTAAGCCATCATTCAGATTTTGCATAATAAACACCTCAAATTCTGATTTTGCATAATAAACACCTCAAATTCTGATTTTAGAAAGTTTTTAGAAATGTTTGAGCACCTATTTGTCATGAGTGGGGTGGATCTCGGTATAGCACCGCAGCTCTCCATTCCAAGCATACATATGGGCTCTATTTGGTGTGGTGCATTGAATATGAGAGCTCACATAGCTATCTAATTTCTAACTTCAAATATGGGTCAAAAGAAGAAGAAGAAGTGCTCTATTTGTTTGAAGCATGAGCATTGCACGAAGGAGTGTCCATACATTTGTGAGGAGTGTTGCATGGGAGATGATTGCAAGAAGTTTTGCATGATTGATCTATGCACAAAATTTCACAAAATCATCAAGCATTTTCATAAAGCATCATCATGTGAGAAGATGAAGAGAGCTAGAGAGAAGCTAGATGTATTTGAAGGAGTGTTGGAAGATGCATATGAGTATCATAGGGATCATGAGGGTAGAAGATGTAGATCTTGTTCTAGCAAGAAGAGGGTGAAAAAGTTGGAGAAAGCATGTGAGAAATTGAGGGAGAAATATGAGGATGAATTTGAGGGTGAATCAAGTGAAGATGATGAATGGTTTAGCTACCAAATGGAGATGCGGGTGATTAGCGTGAAGGGAGTACAAATGGGTGAGAGCCAAGAGAGCCAACAAAACCCAAAAGATACCCCTAGCCCAACATTAGAGCTAGCTCATAGAGTAGTAAAAGATTATCCATCAAAAGAAGTGATGAGAATGATGTCATGGTGTATTAGAGTTTGCATTTCTTGTGCAATTTGTGATGTATTGCAACATAGCAATAAATCCCAAAAAGATGATGTTTACTTGCATAATAAGCATGTTTGTGATGGAGATGGGATGGAAAGGATGGAGCCTAGAGGCATAATTGAGGATGTAGAGAGCCAAAGAAGCCAAATAGAGTCCCAAGATGGCCCTACACTCACATCTAATACTACCCACCACAATAAAATACTCAGAATGGATCAGATATGGAAGAAATTGAATCAGATTGAAAGAGAAGCAGTTAGGGGTTCTCAACAAAGTCAGGGGAATTTACAACTGCAAAGAGATCAGTCTTTGTATGATCACAATGAAGTTTATGAATCCAAAATCCAAGTTGATAGAAGAGAAGTGTTTATTCAGTTTGTGTTTCATGGAAACAATGATCAGAATACAGTAGAAGTTGCAGATTTGAAGAAAAACTCATTCAAATGCAGGTCAATTTTTCCTGTCAAGAGGGCAGAGCTTCAAACTATTTGGAAATCATGTTTTCCAGCTTTATGGAGATCAGATTATGTCATAGGAGTAATCAAATCAAATCAGAATTTTGTCAATAAAGTTTTTGCAAAGACAGGATTGAATCAGATAGTTGAGATTTTTAATCTGATTTTAAAGAATGATCAGAAAATTCAGTTTCAGGTTTTGGGAGTGTTATTCCAATCAGAATATGAGGGATATACAATCAGATTTCAAAAAATAAAATTTTTCAGATTTCAAGAATTCTGACTTATGCAAAAATTCAGAAACTTCCATCTGACATCATGTTGGGAGTGGTCTCTCAGATCAGATTAACAGGAGTATGTGATCAGATTTTGAAAAATCTGAATTTTCAAACGACAGATGGATTTGCAATTTTAGGAGATTTTCTGATTTCAGATTTTCAGAAAGAGATTGCAAATTTTCAAGTTGCAGAATTTGAAAAACAGATTTCAGAGAATCAGATTATTGCAGATTTTCAAATTTTAGAATCTGAACATCAGATTTTAGAGTTACAGGATGCAGATTTTCAGAATTTAGAATTTCAGATTTCAAATCAGAATTTTCAGAATGCAAATTTCCTGAAGCATATTTTTGATTTACTGAATCAGTTTTTGAAGCCAAAGATGTATGCAATGGTTTCAATTAACCAACTATTCACATGATGATAATGATTCTAACTTGTTTGAAGTACATTGGAGTGCCATTTTTGGTACATGTTGAAGATGTTGGAGGATTTTCATCATGATATGTTGCAGATGCTGAAGAGTCATGCAGATTCTTATGTCCTATTCCATGTTCTTGGATTATGGATATCCTTATTCATCTATGGTTCTTCATTTTTAGCTTGTATGAAGCCATATGGATGTATTGTAAAACAAAAACAAACAAAAACAGACAAACACTAGGCATTTTCTTTTTAGGAAAATTTCATTTTGTTCGACACTCTCTTTATATGATCACAGGTCTACTGCAGAAATCAGATTTTGCTGATCAGCGATTGCTGGGCTCAGGTCAAATTTTTGGGAAAAATTTAGGCTGTGCCAAGTGTTAGGGATTTCTTATGTAATTCTTAGACCTTAGTCAAAGGGCTTGGGGGTTAGTTACGTGTGGATGTACCTTTTGGGATATAAACCGAGTAGTTATTACCCTGATAGTTGCATCTAGGGAATACATTGATTTTGATTGCTAATGAATGAAGGCGAAGTTCTGCTATGTCTTTGCTCAGTGTCTATTATGTCTTTCTTGATGTTTGTGCAATCATTATGTTGTCGTGATAAATCAGAGTCTGTGCTTTGATGTGCTCTGAATAGTGTTGAGAGAGTATTGTTTATTAATGCCTTGTACAGAACTTTTAGAGGGCCATGTACACAGATACAAAAGGTGCAAGGGATGAGTTGCAAAAAATTGGACACCTTCAAAGTGCATGGCCGATTGAAAGTGAGAGTGGTAAAATAGCCCTACCAAAGGAACCATGGGTATTAACAGAGGAAGCACATTAAGGTGAAAAGTGTCGCCTCTTTAGCACAACGGGAGTAATGCATTCATTGAAGGGTGCCTTCACAAAGACCAAAAAGAAAGGAAAGGAACAATTATATAGCCTCAAGACACATGATTGACACAAGATATTACATGTATATAAATATTCACTTTTTCATTTTCTCTTTATGGTACATAATTTGTAAGCTCATATACTAACTTCAATTTTTTTCTATGCACAGTTTATTCTTCCAATTACTATAGTTGGTTGTGGAGACAAGAAGATGAGAGTGGCCATTGACAAAATGGAAAGATTGGTGAGGTATGAATATTCTATTCAATTCACTAAGTTCTATTGCTTATTTGGAATTCTTATGCACTCAAAGTTATGTATTGGTAAATAGTACACATAATTGCTATATATGTAGGTACATATCCTTAAAGGAGCTAGATCCTACATCCATTGACATGGCTCCTCTCAATGCTATTGAGACAGTGTGTATGATCGAGGACAACTTCCCTAGAATAATTCTCACTAGCCAATTGCATCTTGTGGTGCATTTGGTTGATGAAGTGGTGTTGTGTGGCGTTGTTCATGCTCGATGGATGTTTCTCCTTGAAAGGTTCATGAAAACCTTGAAGGACTTTGTGAGACACAGAGCAAGACCAGAAGCAAGCATGGCAAGGGGATGGTTGATGCAAGAGTCTCATGTGTATATCTCAACACATCTATCTTGCATACATCCTTCCATGCCATGATTATGGAGCAATGAGAAGGATGACCGACTAATCACTAATGTGCCTCAAAGAAAAGGCAATGAGCACTAGATGAAGCATTACACCACAAGGTGAATACAATCTGCATTCTAAATAGTCCCATCATGAAGAAGTGGCTTGGGAAATACAAGGATGCAATCAATAGACAGAAGGATGAGAGAGAGCTTTCAAAAGAGCAAATAGACGCTTGCCATTCCTGCCTAGCTTGAAACCTCTACCAAATGTGATCAATATAGAATGGCTTCGTATGGCAATATCGATGGCATCACAAAATGGAGAGATGATTACAAGAGGAGAATGAGTATACAAGAGGATTTGACCCTCAAGTAAGTACATTCTTCATCTCTATCACATGTATATATCTTTTTTAATGCACTATATATACTAAATGTCATGCTTTTGTTTAATGTTAGTACAAACTATATAATGCAATATGGTCAGAAGGAAGGCACTTTCGCACGGAGCGTGTGGATTCTAAAAGAAACATATTTGATTGTGGTGTGATGGCGACTTTTGAGCAAGAAAGTCAAGCCAATAGACATGATACCAATGTCATAGAGGACAATCTTGAGTATTGTGGAACTATTCAGGATATTCTTGAGGTTAGATTTACAGCATTTAGTCAATTCATCTTTGATGTGAAATAGTTCAAGGTAATATATAGAGGTGCTCAATAAACCATGAAGAAACATCCAAATGGGTTCTTCCAAATTGATTTCACCATGTTTTGGAATAATGATAAAGATACCTTCGTATTATCTTAACACTGTCAATAGGTTAGTAACCGAACCATTCCCAAATTAAATCTAGATGTAGTATAATAAAATTGTAACCCCTTTGCTTTGTGATATTAGGTTGTGTTTCATGCCGATCGAATTGATCCAAAGTGGTGGTATGCTATACAAGTTTTCCCTTGTTCAAAACATATCTTTCAAGATCAAGATGTCGAGGCCGAATCGTTGGATGAGGTGCAAGTACTACCTCAAATCGGCTAATTGGAAGAAGACGATGAAGAAAACATTTTGGACGGGGCCGATGAAGAGCATGAGGAACATCAATTGGAAGAAGATGATGAGTATCAATCATGATAATGCTTCATTGGATCATGATAGTGATATTGATATTGATATAGAACCTCGTCTTTTCATTGAGCTTCCATTAGATATGGACATTGATGAAGCAACACATTTGGATATAGAACCTCGTCTTTTCATTGAGCTTCCATTAGATATGGACATTGATGAAGCAACACATTTGGACTTATTACAAGATGGAATAGATTCATTATCTTGACATTGTTTTGCTTCTCAAAAGTTTTCAATATCTTTTTTTTTTGTTCGAAACATGGATCCAAGGGTTTTAATGGATGATTTTTTAAAATCATATATCATTTTATGTGTGCATGTCACATGTATTTTCAGAATTGAGCATCCAACTCTCTAGAATTTCTTGCAACAAAAATAGCAGCATAATTTCGTTGCTATCCACTCTATTTAGTAGCAAAATCACAATATAGCAATGAAATCTCGCTGCTAAAGGTACTGCTCTTCAGCAGCAAACGTAATCCTCAACATCCTGACTAAAAAAGCGTTGCTGAAACGTTGCTAGAAAACTTTGTTGTGTCCCCGACGTGTTGTAGTGTAGGCGACTCAGTAGGGATCTTTAACTGGGCTTCCTACAGTCCTCATGCCTTCTCACTGGGACTTATAGGCAACTTGGTAGTATCCCATCTAAGCATCTCCTCCGGCCCTCTCATGCCTATTCTTTCAATATTCATATCGTAGCAGCGGGACCTCGCATGGGCTTCCTCTGGACCTCATGGGCTTCCTCTGGACCTCATGCCTTCTCACTTGCACTTACAAACTTATCAGTAGTATCCCACCTAAGCATCTCCATGGTCGGGATCTCGTATAGGCTTCCTCTAGACCTCATGCCTTCTCATCACTGGGACTTATACGCGTCTCAGTAGTACTTCATATTCCAAGAAAATACTTCCACAATTGATGTAATTCTATTGTCCCATTACTTACCATTTAAGTTCATCAAGTCGTCCACCCCCGAGTTTGATGAAGGTTGCATTTCATGTACTTCATACAATAGGCATAGATGAGCTAGATCATCAAAGCCAACATGTCATATGCCAAAGCCCCCGCAACTAGTGTACCACACTAGCGGGCAAAATCAAGTGTGCTCACAAAAGTAGAGCTTGGTGCAATACCAAGGTTATTGTTGGTAACACAGAAGGTTGCTTAATCTTAACTTTAGTGTTCATTTTGTAAAAAACCTCTTGCTTTTGTGTATCTCACATGCATGGAAAAGCTACACTATTCAAGGTGCCCAAGGAGTCATAATAATTGTATCATCCTCAATGACATGAGGATCATCATAATCAGTAGCTTATGTGCATCATCGGCCATTGCTACATCTATATCAAAGAACTCATCATCATTATCCTCAAATATGTTAGGGATAGGACCAACTAGCCCATGTGCATCATTGGCCATGGCTACATCAAGTAAAACAATTACATCCTTAGTAAGATAAGGGAACCCATCTAGTAGACCATGTGCATCATCGGCCATGGTTACATCATTACAAATAAACATAACAACAGTAGCAAGTGACGTGTTGCCAGATTCCTCCCTCGAATGATGATGATGATCACGGCAGGTGCATCAACAAGGATACACATCGATCATAGAATACACATAGCTTGATGATGCAATGAAGCTACTTATAAACATGATTTCTACATGAAATTCTAGGTTTTTAGACGATGACGCCAATAGTGCTAGGATTTTACAAAAAAAATATATATATATATAAAATAGGGGTTTTAGGACGCAACAGAATTTCTCATGGCATGTTAAGTGGCAAGCAATGTATGCAAGTATTTTGCAGATGAGCAGAGAAATGGTAGGGCTTTGCACAGAGTTTAGTCTGTTTTGCCAGCAAACGCCGAGGCTATGGAGAGAATTACAAGGGTTTTACAGTCAGAGAAATGGATTCTGGCAGAGAGCTTGCGCAGATTAGCAGAGAAATCTGGGCATGATTAGCATAAGAAAGTTGGCGCCGGAGATCAGCCAAAACAAATAGTAGTAACCTGCACGCTCTTAATCACGCTTTTCTGTTGTAATTAATCTGCTTAATCAAGCGTTAAACCACTAAAAAACGCAACAAACTGCCTTTGTATTCTGATTAAGACAACAGCAACAGACAGTGCGAGCTGATGGAGGTGAGGCCAGTGTGAGGCCGGCCCCTTCTGTTGGCAGGGCTGTAGAAAAAGAGCGAAGGCCGCCTCTCACAAAAGCCGATCTGCAGTGTGTGGGTAGTCTCTCTGATCTGCAAGACAAGGCCATCATTTTTCTCGATTTCTTTATCTCTACAAGGAAGGCTGCCACCATCGCCATAGCAATCTCGTGCCATCACCGTTGCTCAGTGGCTTTTCTTTCTCTACAAGCAGGTAGAAGGCCAGCTAGCCATAGCCTTAGCTGCTGCTGCCACCACCAGTACCACCACCACCAACAGGTTTCAAGGCAGGGGAAGCGGAAGCTCTCTTTGGCTGAGGAAATTTTCTCTCCTCCATCATCGTTTCTGATGCAGCTGGGAGAAGAAGAAGGAGAAGAAGAAGTCGCTGCCGGAGAAGGAAGAGGCGAAGATCATCTCTTTTTCTTCGAGAAGAAGCCCAAGCTGTGCTTTCACGATGCCCACCTTCTTGGCGATTTCTGCTACAGCGGCACGTTCAGGGACTCTTCGGTAGACTTCCAACACCAGCGCAAATAGCAGACAGACCGAAACTCGATCACACGCGAAAGCGCTGCCGACCAGGCCCTTGCCCTTGCGAATGAGCCCACTGACTCGGACTGCTACTCTTCTTGCCCTAGTTCGTTGGTTCTTTCTAGGGTCTCCTCAAATCACAGTTTGATCTGAATTGAGAGCTATGGTCTTTTCGTCTGCTCCCATGGTTGCGGATAACAAAAGAACGGGTGTCAGCTGAGTCCATGCAGTGCTCATATGACACCTTTCCTTAAAAAATAAGAATATACCGACTATGCCATGCATGAAGTATAAAAGAAGTTGATCCACCTCCCCCTCATTTGGACCCAAATTCACATGTGTATTCAACATACATGGAGCCTATGAGTACTATGAACCTTTAAAATTTTGTCAATTTAGAGGAGAAAACATTGTGCACATCTAGCCCTGTTTAGAAGTACCAAGTCACTCAACGTCGAAGAATTTACACGAGCATTCCAAAAAATGAGGCGTATTTCCAGTAGAGAACTTGCAACATCTCTTTACTGATCGCCCAAACAACAATGAACCGTTGGATATCCAACCTGAGTAGAGAAAAATACCAAGGGAGAAAAGGTAACCTTGATGGGATTGGAACACGAGCAAGCTTTTACAAACTTGAATCAAGTTCTAGAACATGACATGGCCGACACAATAGATGCCCTACATGACACAAGCCACGGAGTAGACAATCATGAATTAGAAGACATGAGACAACGTGTACTTCTCGAGAGGAGAAAGAGCTACGTAGGTTTGCCCATCTACCACTTTACCATGGAGAAGCAAGGAATTCTTATGTGTTGGAAGTTCAACTTGAAGTCGATGTAGGCATTGTAGAAGATGAGTAAGTAATTTACATTTCTAATCTTGAAGAAGACCACTTGCATGCAAAAGGGACTGGGTATCATGCTGATGGAACATGGGAAGAAATCATGGCATTCATGTATGAAGTTGAGGTAGAGCAATTAGCAAATGATGGATTTGAATAAGGAGGAGGAAAATAAACTTTCTTTTATTTACAAAAACCAAGTATTTGTTGGTAATTAGAGGTGGCTGTGTTCAAAGTTGTTCTTTATTTCTTCTTCGAATTCCGGATTAGTTGTTGTGTTTCCTTTTGGTTCAAGTGCTACCTTCATTTCATCCTTCTTCTAGTTGTTCAACTGGATCAATATCTGTTTCTTGTGCTTCTTGAGTGGGTTACTCAACCTCTACTTCATCTAAAATTTCCTATCTTCAAATATTTGTTTACTGCATGGATCGATTTGGATTACAAATAACCACCTATGATCTCTCCGGTCCACCTTGAAGACGACCTACTCATAATGCTCTGGTAGCACAAATGTGTCCCTTTGATTTGTCCATATCTTTTTGGAGCCTACTTGAACAAATCCGTGCTTATCTCTACGCATGGTTGCTTGTGGTTCTTGAGTCACTACCTTGAACCACTTCACATAAAAAATGAGTATACAAAGCTTTTTAAAACCAATCTTGATAATGTCTTGTATCGTTCCATATTAAGCATGCTAACTTCACTACTTTGATCACTTGCACTTAAACGACTTTCTTGCATGAAATTTTCTTTCATGACACCGCAAATCAAATGTTATTCTCTTCTTATCTATTTGCTCCACTCAAAAAAGAGGACTGCGTGACCAAAGTGCACCAAAGTGACGACTGCGTGACCAAAGTGCACCAAATTTATGAACTGCAACAAAAAGAAGATCATGAAATTGTATCAAGAACAAAAACTTATACAAGACTATGTCTTACGGTTTCTTGTGTACATGTAAAAATACACTTACATGGTAATCACAACCATATGCAAGCTCCTCCTTCTCATTGCTTATAACCTCACCACTCTGTTTTGCTGAAGCCATCTACTAGAAGAAAATTCTGGAAGTTGAGCAAGTGAGTCTGGGTGGCAATGCTCTAGTTGTTCAACTCTTTCTAAAATTAAAACGATCTCGGTCTCTTTCCCTCTTTGTTGCTAGGTTATACCTCTCGATCCATTTCTCAATAGCACTTGACTTGAGGATGCAAAATTTATTAATCTTCTCTCGCAATGCCATATCCATTATTCTTTGAAGCCCTTATCTTTGAGGCTCTTCCCCAATGAGCCGATCATACTCTTCTTGTGTCCACAATTGTGGCATATCTGGGTCTAATGTACTAAGAAATTATGTTATGTATATAAGAGATTCTTGAACAAGCCATCCCATTGCCATACATCCCTCAGGGCGAGCTTTTTGACAAACAAAACCTTTTATATCTCAAGGAAAAACATCCAACGACTATGAACAACACCTACTATAGCAACCTCGTCAACCACATGAACAAGTAGTGTAATTGAATGGTCAGGAAACTTGTTGGAAAGAATTTATCTGCCATTGTAATTGCTTGTTTCCAATGTATTTCTTCTAATCTCCTTTGATATCCACCATACCACTGCACTAATATTGTATATTATCGCTCTTATGTCTTTGTTCAGGCAATCCTTAATGGTTATTGGTAGCAAAAATTGTAAGATTTTGTGTCAGTCAATGTATGAGACTTCAAGCCACTAAGCTCTTCATCCTTTGTGAATTATCCCTTCAAGAAATGCATACAAATAATGGGAGTACGAAACTCACTGATGTAGTTCTTTACACCACATAGCTTTTCTTCTTTGGTTATTAAGACCCAAGGTGCTCTAGGGAGAATCACCTTCCCATCAGGTTTGCTCTGTGCCCATAAGTGTTGCATGCGATCCACCTCTTGTAGATCATCCCTTTGTTCCTTGCTCTCTTGAACCTATGATGGTTTCCAAAGCATATTAGCTATGTTCTTGAAAATGTGCATAGGGTCAAGAAGATGATTGACTAGAAGATCACTCCAGTATGGGAGTAGATGGAAGATGGATAGCCGCATCATTTTGGGGGGTGAACAACTTGGATCCACTTCCCATGCCCTCCTCCACCAATCACTTGGCTTTAGCACACGAGGAGGCCTCTCTAGAAATCTCTCTTGCAACTCATGGTTGTCGAGGAGATACTTTTTGTGGTCCTCGTAGATAAGATTCTTCAAAAAGCTATTGAGTATCGGGCCTCTAATCCAGGCTCACATATAGGGCATGCACTATAACCAGATATTGAAAGCCCTTCCAAACATGCTAATTATTGTGAAGAGATATGAAAATAATACAAAAATACGAAAATCGTGAAATTAAATTAGATAAAGAAATCTTAGAATAATTAACTTACCAGAGCACTCTCCATAGCCCGGCCAATCATGCATGGTCAACATAAGTATTCCTCGCACTGTTGCACCCCTTCCTCCAAACCGCTTAGACGCATTATAAACTTGGATACCATCCCATAACATGTGTAGCTCGTCAACTAATAGAGCCAAGTAGAGGTCCATGTTCTTAACCTTGTACTTCCTTGGAACTATCAAGGAAATTAAAAGGTGCCCCTTCTTTATTGCTAACCATGGCGGCAGGTTATAATTCACTAGGCAAACAGGCGATGTACTCCATGATGAGCTTCGTAAGCCAAATGGATTGACTCGATCCATTGCTAGTTCGAGACAAATATGTCGAGGATCTTCCCCAAAGTCCACCCACTTATCTTTGATATGCCTCCATGCTGGATAACTAGCGGGCACACGCATAACATCATCCGTGGATCTGGTGTTTTGATGCCAAGTCATTAAAGATGCAATGGATTTGCATCCAAACATTTTTTGAATATGTGGAATGATGGGGAAGTGTCATAAGACTTTCAAGGCTTAACCTAGACACATAGCACAATGGCATTGGTTGGTGGAGAGGGCAGTAGAGAGGTTGGCAGAGATTGTGTGTATCAGTGATGGAAGCACGAACCTTTCAGATAAGTTAATTGACGACCTCAGGTGCTGCTGCTACTGGCTGCTGAAGGTGGGAGAGGTAGTGGAAGTGGACCTTGGGGGGATCACCTAAAAATATGTAAGTATTCCACGTGAGTTCAAATGAAGGGGTTTTTTAATTCAAAATTTTAAGGTGAATTTATAGAAATAATTTTATCGAATGGGGTTTTTTTAATTGATTTAAAAAAAAATCGTAAGTCCATAAAGATAAAGGGGCCATTTTATTCATGAAAAAATCACAGATAAGGGGTTTTTTAAATACCCCTTGAATGCACGTGATACATAGGGTTTCTTAGTAGTGCACCCTCCGAAAAGTGGGCGAGGCACATAGGTAATGACGGACAAGTTAACTGCATAAGAGGAGGGAAAAAAACAAATTGGGAAGTAGTGGAAACGGGCGAGGCACGCACAAGAGGAGAAAGAAAACAAATTGGGAAGCAGTGGAAGTAGCTGAGGCACATGTGTTTGATCTAAAGGCCACCCATAGAAAAGCTGAGGAGGTAGGTCAAGCTGAGAGCCACCGGCAGAACTACTGTTGGTAGAGGTGCTACCCGAAAATAGCTTGATCTAGAAGCAAATGTAATAAATCTCTACCTGGAGCATCAGCTTGGTGGGCGTGAGGTGCTAGCCAGTGAACCAAGTGACGGTTGTTGTTGCAAAAGAAAAATAGATACAAAACTCCAAAAGGATAAACTCCAAGCTAAAAATTTGAAAATAGAAGTCTACTCTAGAAAGCTCCAAAATAAAAGTCTCCTATGCTCTTGCCATAATCTAGTCTTGCTTGAATGGCTAAAAAGAAGAAGGAGTGTGCTGATTGCTTGCACCATGGTCATTCCACCCTGGAGGGTTCTGACCAGGCGATGCATGGGCTCGCGGTGCTTAGGACACCCATGCGTATGTCATGGAAGATATATATATGTATGTTGAACGAAGTGGTTATTGTAATCTATTACTGGATCTCATTGCTGACCAGCTAGTCCCAACAGAGAGTCCAAAGTGGTACTGTTTTTGTGAAACAAGGGATTGAATAGAAATTTTGAATTATGAAATCTGTGATCATATCTGTTTTGTCAATGGATTATTTTTTTAGTTTTAAAGAGGAGGGTGTGTGTATCTGTTTTCTAAAGCTAAAGTTAAGAAAGGCATTTCAATTATGGGTGGGTGAGTACTTGTTTGGTTCTACCGATTCCAATGGCAGGGTGGTGGTGGCTAACCCATGGGCCGCAAGGCTGGAATCAGTGGAGTTTTAATAATCAAATTGAAAAATCTTAGGATTACGCTAGGATTCGAGTAGCTAGTTAATTCCCTGATAAATTTCTCAATTGAGTGGATCAACGGCTGTGCCTGATCTTGATTAGGAAAAAAGCGTTGAAATTACTCAGATGATCAAGTTATATCAGTGATAGTTTCCTTCTATCTGGTTTATTCAGGTGAAGGATAGTTTAGAATTGATCTCGTTAGAAAAGTTCGTTAAGAAAATTCAAAAAGGTTGAATCGTCCCCGCTTTCTGGGCATGGGAAATTTTCTCGGTTTTGTTTTCGGAGTGACCACCAGCCTAGTCTCGTGCTCGAACATTCGTGGGCGAGGCCCCGAGTGAGAAACCCTTCCCTGCGCATGAGGGGGCTGCTTCCGCTGTCAGCTACTGGGAGTCCGATGCGCGGAGGGTGCAGAGGGATCTCACAGTTGGTATCAGAGCCGAATTTGCCTAAACTTTTAATAGAAATCTAGGAAAGAAATGTTTTTCACTTGTTAATACTATGTAAATGAACTTCAAAAATTAAAAACTTAAAAATTGAATTGGAAATTTATAGATGGACATCCCAAACCTATCTGGAATTCCTGGACTCTCTCAGAGTCAGGACATGATAGCTTTTACATTTGATCACCTCATCAACTCTCCTACGACTCGAATGAGCAGAGTGAGACTCGCTCGAAATTTTGAGTCTTTACTTTCCTGATCCTCTTGAGCAACGTCGGTATATGTGGTTCTGTGGAGGACAGTGTATTAATATTAGTACCAGTCAGCGTTAGAGGCTCAGGCAAAATATTTCCTTGGCCATGATTCTGATAAGACTAGGGCTTGTTCAGCATGTTCTACTCTGTGATCGTTCACCCAGGAACTTTAGAACTTCATGCCGATTTTTTAGACTTCTTAGTCGCTTTATCCCAAGAAATAGAATTACAACACCTCTTTGTGTAATGAATCGTGTGTACCATGGTATGTCTTCTTCACAATTTCGCTTCTTTATACGATTACGACTGAGGAAATGATTCTAGAGCCGAGTTGCTCTATGTACATATTGCAACTTTTATATAAATATAGAAATGTTTTCTGGAGAAAAATTCCCTGTTGTATAAGTAATTGTTTACGGACGATGTGATAAAGAAAAATCTATTATCGGACATATGTCATAGATCTCCAATAAGATCATTGTCTTGTTTAAGAAATTGTTTTCCGAACCTCTTAAGTCTTAGGATCTCGTGGATGATATCAAAATAAAAATTTAATAATATATAAATTTTTGGCAGAATCATGAGACGAGGAAACCGTGGCCGTCAGCCAGACCCTCTCTCTGAAGATGACAAGCTTGACCCTGATGTTCGCAAGGCTCTTCATAGGACTCAGCCAGGACCCTTCAAAGGAGAAGGGGAGAACTTGGGCGAGGCTGTGGAGAAATGGGTGGTAGCCATGGAAGAATATTTTGACATCATGGGCTACAATGAGCGGAGCAAAATGGCTCTTGCCTGGCTGAAAATAGTGAAAATAGCCAGGGTAGCATGGAGGAACCACTGTGACACCAACTGTCTGGACAAAAATACTCAGTCCTAAAACGACCTAAAAACCTATCTAAGAAAGAGATTTTGTCCCCCTGGATTTTTGGAAATCAAAATGAATGAATTCTTAGAGCTAAAGCAGGAGAGCAAAACCATCGAGAAATATCACCAGGCCTTTGCTATTCTACTCAAATATTCACCACCTCTAGATGAAGAACAACTCATGGCCAGGTTCATTCAGGGAATGAACGAACCCTTGGATACACTGGTCAAAAATGCCAAGCCAGTGTCCATGGCTAAAGCAGTAAGAATGGCAAAGGATTTTGCCAAAGCCTTTGTAGTAAAGGTCCCGCCAAAGCCTGCACCCTCTAACTTTAAAAGATTCCAAGCCCAGGGAAGTACTTCAAACTTTCCACCACCCACCGAAGAGACAGCAAGGTCCAAATTAGAATCAGGATGCAGGAAGATTCCGAAGTGAAGGAAGACCCTTCCCCCAGAATACTTTCTCAGGAGCCCCACCTCTTTCAAGAAATCAGAGGGATGAGCTCAGAAGTGAAAACCGATGTTTTGGATGCCAAGGTTTTGGTCACCAAAACTGAAAGACTTCCCGCCGACTCCTGCCATGTCAAGGGGACAGGGAAGTCAAGAACCCCGAATTCAAAGACCAACCCCTTCATATACCAATCCCGTCTCGCCCAAGCCAAGGAAATCTCAGAAGAACTCTAGCTCAGCCATCTGCCTCTGTCTCCAGAGTAACCTCAGAACTCCTTCCCAGAACTGGGGCAACCAAAGAGAAAGAGTTCCACCTCAGACTGCAGCAGCCAGAAGCACTCACAATTTTAGATGTAGTAGAAGAGAAAAGAGAGCAGATCTTTGCTGCAATTGAAAACCAAGGACCTAACCATCAGCTCTCAGTCATCCATACTCCAGCAGAATATCAGGGTAAGACTTTTAAGCTTTTGATTGATTCAGGTAGTTCTCATTCATTCATTTCCCCTAGATGCTTGCGTAAGCTAGTCTTAGAACAGAAATCAGGGAAACCTATGCAAGTTGAATTGACCAGTGGGAAGACTCTTTTCACTCACCATGAGAAAGATCTTTTCCAGTTCAATCTAGATGGTAATGTAACCGACTGTCAGTTCAAAGTCTTACCTCTGGGAGTTTTTGACGGGATCCTTGGAATGGATTGGCTCCACAAAAATCAAGCTGACATACACTGTCACAATGGAACCATTTCCTTCCATGACCTTCACGGGAACAAAGTTCAAGGAACTGGAGTTTCCGGATCCCCAGACCTTCAGTTAGTAAAAGCTTCTAGGTTGCTGAAAGGACTTAGA
The DNA here is from genome assembly GCF_041138505.1 of Cibotium barometz. Taxonomy (NCBI): domain Eukaryota; kingdom Viridiplantae; phylum Streptophyta; class Polypodiopsida; order Cyatheales; family Cibotiaceae; genus Cibotium; species Cibotium barometz. The sequence continues at coordinate 22,731,712 of NC_141072.1, forward strand.
AAGAAGCAACAAATTTATGTTGTCAAAATGAACCCAGTAGACTCAAAGCTTAATGCTAACGAACTAGAATGGTTAAATGAATTTGATGATCTATTCCCAGCAGAGCGAAATGAAACACTTCCAATCCGGGAAGTAGATCATGTGATTGAATTGACTCCGGGAGCTCAGCCAGTAGCCCTGCGCACGTACAAAATGCTAGTTCCTGAAGCCATCGAACTCAAGGAACAGCTTAGATAGCTGTTAGAACAAGGGTTTGTAAGGCCCAGTGTTTCACCTTGGGGTGCGCCAGTTCTCTTTCAGAAAAAGAAAGATGGAACGCTTAGACTCTGTGTGGACTACAGAGGTCTAAATCAGCTGACAATTAAGAATAAGTATCCTATCCCAAGAATTGATGAGCTTCTGGACAGGCTAAATGGAGCCCAGATCTTCACAAAGATAGATCTCAAATCCGGGTATTACCAGATCAGGATCAATGATCAAGATATACCGAAAATAGCCATCAATACTCGCTATGGGCATTATGAATTTACTGTCATGCCGTTCAGATTAACTAATGCCCCAGCTACATTCAATCACCTAATGCAGGACATCCTCAGAGAATACTTGGATGATTTTGTTCTAGTTTTCTTTGATGACATTCTGATTTACTCAAGGAATGCAGCTAACCATGAGACTCATGTCCAAAAAGTTCTTGAGATTCTAATCTCTGCCAACCACATTGAATACTTGGGCTTTCTGGTATCCAAAGATGGAATTTCTCTAGATTTTGCACTCCAGATTTTGCAAAAGTCCAAGTAGTCATAGATTAGCCTGAACTAAAGACAGTGAAAGAAGTCAGAGGATTCTTGGGATTGACTGGTTGGTATAGAATTTTTATACCAAAGTATGTTCTCATAGCTTCCCCCCTGACTAACCTTCTAAAAAAAAATACCCCATTTCAGTGGATTGCTAGGTGCCAGAGTGCTTTTGATAAGCTGAAGACCCGCCTTGGTAACCAGTCCCGTTCTGAAGCTGTCAGATTTCTCTCTACCCTTTGAGGTAGTAACTGATGCAAGTGGTTTTGCCCTGGGAGGTGCACTCATGCAGGAAGGTCATGCAGTGGCCTATGAACCCCGAAAGCTCAAAACACATGAGAGGAATTATGCTGTTCACGACCTGGAATTACTTTCAGTAGTCTATGCCTTAAAGTTGTGGAGACATTACCTACTTGGAAAAATATTCACTTTGATGACAGACCATCAAAGTTTAAAGTGGGTCTTCACTCAGAAGGACCTCAACATGCGCCAAAGAAGGTGGATGCAGACCTTACAGGAGTTTGATTTTGAAATCAAGTACCGCCCAGGCAAAGAAAATGTGGTAGCAGATGCCCTCAGTAGAAAAGCCTCCTTGCTTGCAATTACTGTAGTATCAAATCCTTTGATTATTGAAGCAAGAGAGAAGATCATGCAGGATAGATTCTTTGGCCCTATTGCTACCCTACTTATACAGGAAAGCAAAACTCCACAGGAGTTGAACAGAGTTCAAGGGTACAACTTGGATGATGGCATTATGTAATATAATCGCAGGCTATGCATTCCCAATGATGAGAGAACCAAGGATCAAATTCTGAATGAAGCCCATGACAGCCTTATAGCAGGATGTCCAGGTTTCATCAAAACCTACATGTCGGTAAAGAAAAGCTTCTTTTGGCCTGGTCCGAAAAAGGATGTACTGAATCATGTACGTCAATGTCTGACATGCCAAAAAGTCAAAGCCGAAAGAGTAAAAATGCCTGGGAAGTTACATCCATTGGGCATCCTGGGAATGTATCAGTATGGACTTTATTACTGGATTACCTTCAGTGCAATCAGGTTACAACTCCATTTTTATGGTAGTTGATAGACTAACCAAAGCTGCCCATGTGATCCCAGTAAAAGAAACCTACAGTGCAGTGGATGTGGCCAGAGTGTTCCTCAAAGAAATCTTTAGATTGCATGGCCTACATAGGAGAATAGTAAATGATCGAGATTCCAAGTTTACTTCAAGGTTCTGGACTGCTTTTTTCGAAGTAGTGGGAACTTTCTTGGATCTCAGCACAGCTTATCACCCTGAGACCGATGGTCAAACTGAAAGGGTAAATCAAGTAATCGAAGATATACTTCGGTCATGCTATGGTAGGGAACCCAAGAAGTGCTTAAGCTATCTGCACCTAGTTGAGTTCGCCTACAATGCTTCTTATCACCGAACTATCAGGATGAGCCCTTTTAAAGCTCTGTATGGACAAGATTGCTTAACTACATTAACTTGGTCCGCCGACCGATTGATTAGGGTCGAAATGTCCAGACAGATGCTTGATGACATGGAGCAGCAGATGCAGTCAATTCGTAAAGATATTAAAGCTACCCAGGATCGACAGAAGCAGTATGCAAATAAGAAGACGACAGACAGAAAGTTTGAAGAAGCAGATATGGTCTTCATTAGAGTACGGCCCAAAAGAAGTTCTCTATCTCTTGGGAAGTACAAGAAGTTATCCCCCAGATATTGTGGACCATATCTGATTACAAAGAAAGTAGGTGACTTAGCCTACGAACTTCTTTTGCCTCCTCATCTCAAAGTTCATAATGTATTTCATGTAAGCCTTCTAAAGAAATATGTGCCAAGCCCAAATCATGTGCTTGATAATGAGAACCTAACCTCTTCAACCCAAGGGCAGATGTAACTCCACCAACCTGAAGAAATTCTTGATGTTCGAGAAAATATTCCTAGGAACAGAATTCTCAGAGATTTATTGGTAAAATGGAAGTTCTATCCTTTTGAAGATGTCACCTGGGAGAATGAAGCCGATCTGTTTTGCGGGATTACCCCCAGTTTTGCAAGATGAGGGCATCTCGCGTTTTTCAAGTGGGAGAGAATGTAATATTCCTCCCCAACCTCTCAAGATGTCCAGCATCTTCCCCTGTAATCAAATCCCTCTTCAGAAATATAAAAGATCTTGTTTCTACCAGTTTTGGCCTAGAGAGAGAAAATCTTCTAGAGAGTGATAATTCAATTTTTAAATATTTTTGGATAGAAAAATATCTCATCTTATTAAAATAAGTTCCCCTGAAACAGAAGTTCAAAAAGATATTCAGAAGGTGCATTAGAAATTAAGTATAATCTGTTCAAGAGGCATTATCCTAGGGGTCTAGATTTAAAAAAAAAATAAATTAAGGTTCCTATGGACCAATAAGATTCATCCAAATATAGGGAGGAGATAAATAGAAGAATAAAAGGAAAATCTCCCAAAAATGAGTAAATACCCACATAAGATGAAGAGTTGACTAAGGACAAGGTTAATAGTTAAAAAAGAGAGATATTTAGATGAAATGATGCATTTTTGACACCTCAGTATGGGGGAATTCCCCTCATGAAGGATGCACCTATTTCACATGTGTGGGAGAGTTTTAAACTCCCAAATAATGAGATATTTTTATCTCTCCTCTCTCATGTTTCAACTAGATCTAAAAAGTGGACTAAACTAACCGAAAAATGGTCAAAAATTGACCAAACTGATTTGGAAAATTCTAGAATCAGTTGGCTTGGTTAGAAGCTCACTTTTTCCTATGAATAGAAGCCTTCCCCTTTGTTGAAGCTTAATAGTGTTTTTGCACTGTTACCCTACTTCTCCCAAGAGCCAGAAAACTGTGAATTTACTCATAATTCATTAGTTTTTTGACCTTCCCTCTTCTAAAGATTGGTGGCCACTCTTGTTTCAACAAGAGTAGAACCCTCAAACCATCAAGCCAAAGGAAAGCTCTCAAATTCCTTCGTAAGTTGGAGATTCTTCTCTTTTCTATTCATTTTATGGTTTTTTATGATTTTTGTCTTCTCTAAATTGAATATGATGTTATGCTTCATTGAAAAAAGGCATTCCCCTCTCTTCTTTAGTAAATCCAACCATTCTTATCCTAGATGAATGATTAATGGATAAAATCAAGTTTTTCATAATGTTTCTCTTTGATAAAGTAGAAAATGTTTACATTAGAATGATTTAAATACTCTTGGTGAACTTCTAATTAATTTTAGAGAGTTGAAAATTGAAAAATGGTCAGCTATACAAAGGAGGTTATGGCGGAACTTTTCTAAAATTGTGAAAAATAAGTTTTACTTTTTTATTCAAAAAGAGTAATTCCCATCGTATATGTATTCTTAAAGTGTTATTTTTCATCCTAGGTATAGAAAAATGCATACTAAAAATATTTTATTAAAAAAATATTAATTTCTATTCATAGAAGGGAGCATATTGAAAATTTTATTTTGATTATAAAAGTGTTATAATCATTTTTATGCATAAAAGATATTTTTTAATTAAAAGAGTTATTTTCATCATAAATGATTTGTATGCAAGATTATTTTTTATATTAAAAGTGTGGTTTTTATCATAAATGATTTTTTATGCATAAATATATGCATAAAAGATTTTTTTTATTAAAAGAGTGATTTTTTATCATAAATGATTTGTATGCATAAAAGATTTTTTTAATATATTAAAAGTGTGATTTTCATCATAAATGATTTTTATGCATAAAAGATATTTTTTATTAAAAGAGTGATTTTCATCATAAATGATTTTTATGCATAAAAGATATTTTTTTAAATTAAAAGAGTGATTTTCATTATAAATGATTTGTATGCATAAACATATGCATAAAAGATTATTTTTTTAATATTTAAAGTGTGATTTTTATCATAAATGATTTTTATGCATTAATATATACATAAAAGATATTTTTATATTAAAAGAGTTATTTTCATCATAAATGATTTGTATGCATAAACATATGCATAAAAGATTATTTTTCTATATTAAAAGTGTGATTTTCATCATAAATGATTTTTATCCATAAATATATGCATAAAAGATATTTTTTTAAATTAAAAGAGTGATTTTCATCATAAATGTTTTTTATGCATAAAAGATATTTTTTATTAAAAGAGTGATTCTCATCAATAAATAATTTGTATGCATAAACATATGCATAAACGATTATTTTTTAATATTAAAAGTGTGATTTTCATCATAAACGATTTTTATGCATAAAGGATATTTTTTTATTAAAAGAGTGATTTTCATCATAAATGATTTGTATGCATAAACATATGCATAAAAGATTATTTTTTTATATTAAAAGTGTGATTTTTATCATAAATGATTTTTATGCATAAAAGATATTTTTTAAATTAAAAGAGTGATTTTCATCATAAATGATTTGTATGCATAAACATATGCATAAAAGATTATTTTTTTATATTAAAAGTGTGATTTTCATCATAAATGATTTTTATGCATAAATGGATGCATAAAAGAAATTCTTTTATATTAAAAGTGTAATTTTCATCATAAATGATTTTTATGCATAAATGGGTGCATAAAAGAAATTCTTTTATATTAAAAGTGTGATTTTCATCATAAACGATTTTTATGCATGAATAGATGCATATAGAATTTTTATATTTAAATAAGGGTTCTCTTTAATCCTTTGTTTGAGTTTCGCAAAAAATTAGAAAAATGAATAAGTAGATAATCTGTGAGAGTAAATTCTACCGTTTCATATTCACTAAGATGGTAATGAGAAAATTCAAATAAACTATTGAAGCCGGAGATTGAGATAAATGATTATTTTATTCCTCATAGGAATTCATGTTTAGTTTAGAAATCTGTAAGCAAATATTCAATGAACGAAATTTAGAAAAAGAGAAATTAAAATATTACCTTTCAAGAAAGATAGTTTAGGAAGAAGCTTTCCAGACCCAAAACTTTGATTGAGACTATTGACCAAGACCTAATTCCTTCGTCAGTTTCAATCAATGACGATATGCCCAGTTCAGGAAAAATGCACTCAAAACATCCACCGAATCCGAAACTAAGTTAAGACTTTTGATTTTGATCTGAGGATCAAGTTAACAGAATTTGAGGAATTCTGTCTGGAATTCAGACCTGGATATAGAAGTATTGGGATACGGATTTAAGATTTATTCATGGTATTCAAACAAAATCAAAACTGAAAACTTGCATAGAAACCCTGTTTCCTTAAAGGACTATCTTACGCCAGAATGCTGGAGGGAGCATTTGGCATATGTGTTTAACTAAGGGAAGTCCGGTTGCAACAGCTGGCGGGGAGTGTTCGAGGGACAGCTCACGCGGCAAAAGCCTGCCTAGGTCTTGACCAGCCTGGGTATGGTGAAAAATGTTGTGCTTCCGGTACGATGGGCGAGGGCCGATGAAGCGATCCCTGAGTGAAGTGCCAGGACACCTAAGGAGGATCCTGGAGGGTTCTGACCAGGCGATGCACGGGCTCGCGGTGCTTAGGAAACCCATGTGTATGTCATGGAAGATATTTATATGTATGTTGACGAAGTGGTTATTGTAATCTATTACTGGATCTCGTTGCTGACCAGCTAGTCCCAACGGAGAGTCCAGAGTGGTACTGCTTTTGTGAAACAAGGGATTGAATAGAAATTTTGAATTATGAAATCTGTGATCATATCTGTTTTGTCAATGGATTTTTTTTAAGTTTTAAAGAGGAGTGTGTGCGTATCTGTTTTCTAAAGCTAAAGTTAAGAAAGGCATTTCAATTATGGGTGGGTGGTTCTACTGATTCCAATGGCAGGGTGGTGGCTAACCCATGGGCCAGATGGGGCTAGGCTGGAATCAGTGGAGTTTTAATAATCAAATTGAAAAATCTTAGGATTACGCTAGGATTCGAGTAGCTAGTTAATTCCCTGATAAATTTCTCAATTGAGTGGATCAACGGCTGTGTGCCTGATCTTGATTAGAAAAAAAGCATTGAAATTACTCAGATGATCAAATTATATCAGTGATAGTTTCCTTCTATCTGGTTTATTTAGGTGAAGGATAGTTTAGAATTGATCTCGTTAGAAAAACTCGTTAAGAAAATTCAAAAAGGTGGAATCGTCCCCGCTTTTCGGGCATGGGAAATTTTCCCGGTTTTGGTTTTTGGAGTGATCACCAGCCTAGTCTCGTGCTCGGACATTCGTGGGCGAGGCCCCGAGTGAGAAACCCTGCCCCGCGCATGAGGGGGCTGCTTCCGCTGTTAGCTACCGGGAGTCCGGTGCGCGGAGGGGGCAGAGGGATCTCACAGACAAGGTTGGTATGCACTTATTAGGTAATAAATATACTTTTTAATTATAAAGAACAAGGATTTTTAAAAATAATTTGTAGTTGCTATAGATTATATGATAAGAAAATCTTCCAAGGACCACTACAACACATTGAGGGAATAACAATGTTTTCTGGCACCGTTGAGGCCTTCGGGATGTCGGGGTATTTTGTCACTTGTTAGTAGAAAAATAGTGCTTGAGCACCAAAATAATGTTGCTCAACCTATAAAATTTTGTTGCCTAGTACTTTATAATTATAAAGAACAAGGATTTTTTTAAGAATTTGTAGTTGCTACAGATATATGATAAGAAAATCTTCCAAGGACCATTATAACACGATGAGGGCATAACAATGTTTTCTAGCAATGCTGAGGCCTTTGGGATGTCGGGGTATTTTCTCGTTGTTTGCTGTCAACAATGAAATAGCGCATGAGCAACGAAATGACATTGCTCAGCCGGTAAAATTTTGTTGCCCAATAATGACAATAGCAACAAAATTTTGCTGCTACATTGTAATTTTATTGCTAAGCAGCAAGTATAGTAGCAGAATTTCTATAATGTGACTTAAAATTTCAAAGAGTTGTTTAAGATTGAAATTAGGTTATACATGTGACATACATATAGAAAATGATGATAGTTATAAAAAAAATATCCATTGGAACCCTTAAATCCATGTTTGAAAAAAAAAGATAATTGAAAACTTTTGAAGCAAAATAATTACAAAAATAATGTCAAGATCATGAATCTATCCCATCTTGTAATACATCCATTTGTGTTACTTTATTAATGTCTATATCTAATGGAAGCTCAATGATAAGATGGAGTTCTATATCAATATCACTATCATTATCCAATAAAGTGTTGTCATGATCGAAGGTGACTCATCATCTTCTTCAGATTGATGTTCCTTATGCTCTTGATCGGCCTCTCTAAATTATTATCTTCATTTTCATAAGCATCTTCTTCCAATGAGTCGATTTGAGGTAGTAGTTGCACCTCATCCAGATATTTGTCCTCAACATGTATCTTGATCTTGAAAGATATGTTTTGAACAAGGGAAAACTTGTATAACATACTACCACTTTGGATCAATTCAATCGGTGTGAAACATAATCTAAAATCAGAAATTTTGATCTTGAAAGATATGTTTTGAACAAGGGAAAACTTGTATAACATACCACCACTTTGGATCAATTCAGTCAGCGTGAAACATAATCTAAAATCACAAAGCAAAGGGGTTACAATTTCATTAGACTACATCAAGATTTACCAGTGAGATTGGTTGGGTAACTAGCCTACTATGACAATGTTGAGGTAGTATGAAAGTATCTTTCTCATCATTCCAAAACTTGGTGGAATCAATTTGAAAAAACCCATTTGGATGTTTCTTCATGGTTGTTTGAGTACCTCTGTATATCACCTTGTACCATTTTACATCAAAGATGAATAGACTAAATGCTCTAAATTCAACCTCAATAATATCTTGAAAAGTTCCACAATACTCGAGATTGTTCTCATGACATTGGTATCATGTCTACTAGCTTGAATTTGTTTCTAAAAAAAGGCCATCACACCATGATCAAATGTGTTTCTTTTAGGATCCACACACTCCGTGCAAAAGTGCCTTTCCTTGACCATATTGCATTATATAGTTTGTACTAATATTAAACAAAAGCATGATATTTATTATAGTGCATTAAACAAGGTATATAACAATCAAAGCATGAGATAGAGATGAAGAATATACTTACTTGAGTGTCACATCCTTGTGCATACTCATGCTCTTCTCTTGTAATCATCTCCCCATTTTTTGATGCCATTAATATTGCCTTACTACAAAGCCCTTCTATATTGATCACATTTGGGAGAGGTTCTAAGCTGCGTGGGAATGGCAAGCATCGATTTGCTCTTGTCAAAGCTCTTCTCTCATCCTTTCATCTATTGATTGCATCCTTGTATATCCCAATCCACTTCTCCATGATGGAACTATTTAGAATGTATAATATATTCACCTTTTGGCGTGCTTCATCCACTCTTCGTTGCCTTCCTTTTTCTTATGACACATTAGTGATTAGTTAGTCATCCCCCTCATTGCTTCACAATCGTGGCATGGAAGGATCTATGTGAGAGAGATGTTTTGAGATATACACAAGAGACTCTTGCATCAAACCATCCCTCTACCATGCTTGCTTCTAGCCTTGATCTTTGTCTCACAAATTCCTGTAAGGTTTTCATGAACCTTTCAAGAAAAAACATTCATCGAACATGAACAACACCACAAAGTCATAAACCAAATGCTCCACAAGATGAAATTGGCTAGTGAGAATTGTTCTAGGAAAGTTTTCCTTGATCATACACACTACCTCAATATCATTTAGATGAGCCATCTGAGTGGATGTAGGACCTATCTTCTTTAAGGATATGAACCTACATACATAGAAATCATGTGTACTATTTATTATACATAACTTGTGATTGCATGAGAATACCAAATATCAAATATAACTTAGATAGTAAATTCAAGAGAAGATTCATACGTCACCAAGATTCCCATTTTGTATATAACATCTCTCCCCTTCTTGTCTCCACGGCCAACTATAGATATTGGAGGAATTAACTATGCATAGAAAAAAATGGAAGTTGGTATATGACCCTACAAATTAAGTACCATAAAGAGAAAATTATTTAAAGAATATTTGAGTACTTGTAATATTTTATGCCAATTATGTGTCTTGAGAACATAAAATTGTACATCTTGTTACTTTTTAGTCTTTGTGAAGGCACCCTTAAATCAATGCATTACTTCCGTTGGTGTACAAAAAGAGGCAATCACACTTTTCACCTTATTATGATCCGTCTTGGTTAATACCAATGGTGCCTTTAGTAGGACTATGTTACCACTCTCATCTACAATGGGGCATGCACTTTAAAGGCGTCTGAAGATATGCATGGGGTCTAAGAGATGATTGATCTTCAACTCACACCAATATGGAAGTCCAAAGAAGATTGAGTGTCTTGACATCCCATCGGTTGGTGGATTTGGGATGTTTCTCCATGCCTCAAACCAATCTCTACCTCTCATCGAGTGGTGGATTTGGGGTGCTTCTCCATGCCACAAACCAATCTCATCAAAAGTGGTGATACATCATGTGGCACATACTTGTAATGTGAAGGAGGGATAAATCGATGCAGTTTTTCATACACCATCTTCTTTAGTGTAGAGGGTCTTTCTGAAACAAGTGATGGTCCAGAAATTGGCAATGCATGATGTCCAGAGATTGCCAAACCTATTTTAAATTTGAGATGATTGAGAGGTAGAGTAAGAAAAGTTTAAAGTTTAAAGTTATAAAGTTCAAGTATGTACCTGAGCACTTTGAGAACCTGAGATAGTCATGCATGTTGAAATATACAAGTGAATAGGGTGTGTGCGGGAACAAGCCCTTGGCAAGAGGCTGTAAAAGAGAATCTATAAATGTGAGAAAATCTGTGTAAAGGTGAGAAGCATTTACTGGGAGAGAATAAAGGGTAGCATGAGGAGATTTAGGAGGTGTGGAGATATTCTGGGAGAGGTGGAGAGAATCAAGCAAAAGAGGTGGAGTGAATCAAGGAGAAATCAGTGAGATTGGATGCTTGGATATAAACCCTATAAATTGAGGCATTGGCCTAATGAGAATTTGTTGGTTTTTGATTATCGATGCCTACATTAATCTATCAGTTAATTGCTCACATCTTAATTATCGTGATTTGTCTAATCTCTTTGTTAATGATGTTGATTCTAGCATTTGATCCACCATAGCTCATCACATTGCTGTAATTTTAACATGGTATTAGAGCCTAGCATAGAATCCATCAATTAGTGATCCCATTATCTTGCTAATCACTTAGCTAATCAATATTAGTGGATAATTAATACTTTTACCTCTTTTTCAACAAACCCTCTGTACCCCCAGCTGGTGGAGGAGCTCTATCTTCCATCATACATCAAATTAGCTCAAGCCACTTTAGCCAAACATAGCTAACATCCTTGCGCTCTAGCCCATACAAATAGAAGGTCAAACCACCAGTGCACGTTGCTGTTCCACGCGATTTAGCAGGTGCCATTTTTTTGGATAAAATCTGAGATTTCTGCTTCATCAAATGCAATGGCTCTAATTCCTCTTGGCCCTAGGGGTTTTCAAGGGTGCTCTACAAGCTGGTGAAGACAGAATTTGATTTGATCAAGTCTACAGTGAGATCCAAGCTCTTCATCAAATCTGCAGGTGACTTTGGTAAAACAGAGATTAAGCATTCAATGTTTGGTCAAATCTTGTGTTTCTTGGCTTAATCCTCTATTAGACTAATTTCTATTGATGGCCTTGAAAGGATTTGAGCTCATTTGAACTCTAATGCCTCAGATCTAGACTCCCCGCATACTTTGTTTTTTGCACACAAAATAGAGGATTAATTTGCTAATCAGTGATTAATCAATACTAATCATTATATTTTGGTACAATTGAGGGTTCAAATTAACCATTAGGTATTTGATACAGATCCCTATTACTTCAGATTGCAATTCGAAGATGGTTTGATACTCCAACCATTCCGTACAAATTGGTTACCCTTGATTTAATGTAATTTCTGGTGATTTTATGCTGATAATCATCTCCTAAACACCAGATTGAGTTGTAAAAGGGTAGACACTGCCCTTGAATCTTGAAAAGGGATCAAGAGGTAAGACCCCCTTCACATTATCATAAGTACAGCACAAGAAATAGCCAAATTTAATGGGGAGCAGTTTTACACATGGCAGACAAAAACCATGTATCTACTCATGATGAGGAAAAATTTGTGGGGGCTAGTTGAGGGAAGAGATGAATGCCCAGAAGTAAGAGGGGAAAATAAGTGAAAGAACAGGAATGAAAAAGCATTGGGACTTATCGCACTCAGTTTAAATGATGAAATCATTCATCACATCACAGGGATACAATGGGCAAAAGATGCATGGGATGAACTCAATAAATTATTTGGCACACAAGCTAAAAACTCAAAGATAAATTTGTTAATGTAATTTTACAAATTGAATATGAAGGAAAGCGAGCCTTTAATCACACACTTGAATAAATATAAAAGCATTAAGCAACAACTGGCAGCTTTTGGCAAAAAGGTAGAAGGTGATGAGGCACTAGCAGTACTACTGAAGAGTGTGGACAAAGGTGAATATGAAAACATTGTAGCAAAACTAAAGAATGTACTTGAATTGAAGCTACATGAGATAGAAGGAGCTCTACTAGAGCAAGAGACTAGAGGCAAAGAGAAGAAATGACTCGACTCAACAGAGGAGAAGAAAAAGCATTCTTCACCCGAGGAGGATTCTCTCGAGGACAAGGACGAGGAAGAGGCAGAGTAGGAGGAAGGACCTTCACTTGCCACAACTGTGGAAAGCCATGACACATGGCAAGAGACTGCTATACAGCAAACCCAATGGAGAAGGAATGACATCGGCAAACTTCATGGAGGCTCTTAAGGAAGTGGAGTCAGATCATCTTTTTTGAGAGAGAGAGAGAGAGAGAGAGAGAGAGAGAGAGAGAGAGAGAGAAACCCCACAACCCAATGTAACTTGCCCCAACAGAGTAAAACCACCTCTGAGCCACCGATGATGTAGGCCATGTGGTAGATATATATGTGAGTACTTTAGTCAAGGTCACGGGCACTTGTAGTAGTCTTGGACACATAGAGAGAGAGAGTGTCAAGGACTATGAGTTTAGGGACTTGAGGCGCTGGTCGCGGACTATCAAGTAAGAGGGAAACTTGGTATAGGGTCTAGGTGTTCTAGGAGTATTCACTTGAGGGGAGGTGTTGAAATATACAAGTGAATAGGGTGTGTGCGGGAACAAGCCCTTGGTAAGAGGCTGTAAAAGAGAATCTGTAAATGTGAGAGAACCTGTGAAAAGGTGAGAAGCATCTACTGGGAGAGAATAAAGGGTAGCATGAGGAGATTTAGGAGGTGTGGAGATATTCTGGGAGAGGTGGAGAGAATCAAGCAAAAGAGGTGGAGTGAATCAAGGAGAAATCAGTGAGATTGGATGCTTGGATGTAAACCTTATAAATTGAGGCATTGGTCTAATGAGAATTTGCTGGTTTTTGACTATCCATGCCTACATTAATCTATCACTAATCATATCTTAATTATCATCTAATCTCTTTGTTAATGATGTTGATTCTAGCATTTGATCCACCATAGCTCATCACATTGCTGTAATTTTAACAATGCATTGTCCAGAAGAAAAAGTCCTTTTATCAAGCCTATTTATTAGCCTTGGAGACATCATGCACTTTGATACCTTGCCATAGTGTTTTGCACCTTATACTTGCCTGGTAAGGAGACCAATCATGATATGACCTTTTTGAATTTGCCACCCATGGAGGGAGGTTGTAATTGGCCAATACAATAGGCCAAGTACACTATTATTTGGACTTGAAGCCAAATGGATTAACACCACCCATGCTGAAAGCCAAGACATATGTGACAAGGCTCATCTGTAAACTCTGTCCATTGATGCTCCACGTGTTTCCATGCCAGTGAATCAGTTACTACGATCCTCATGATGCCATTGGTTGAGATATTAGTTACATGCCATGTCATGCGTTCTGCAATCTCCTTACATTTAAACATGTGTTGGATACGAGGAATGATAGGAAAGTGTCTCAAAACCTTTTAGGGAATTTTGTCTCCTTGGAAATTATCTCTCTATCGGCTCTCTCCACATTTTAGACATTGTATTGCATCTTTAATTAACCCTCTAAATAGCATGTAATCATCGGGACATGCGTGTATACTTCATACCTAGCATAGAGAGCAATTTACGAGACCCATCTTATGAATATCTCTCTATCGGCTCTCTCCACATTTTAGACATTGTGTTGCATCTTTAATTAACTCTCTAAATAGCATGTAATCATCGGGACATGCGTGTATTTCTGTATACTTCATACCTAGAATAGAGAGCAATTTACGTGTATTTCTGTATACTTCATACCTAGCATAGAGAGCAATTTACGAGACCCATCTTATGAGTCCGGAAATAGATTTTGATGGGAAAGAGTCTTCTTGAGAAGCCTACAACATAATACAAGAAATCATATGTTAAAATATCTACAAGGAGAGTATATAAAACAAGAAATATTTTCTATTTAAGATAATATATTGATTGGATCTTACCTAAGAAGACTTGTGACACTTGCATCACTCCATCCATAAGTTGTTTTCAATTTTAATAGCTCGAAGTTTTCTCAGAGTGTAGAGTACAAACATCGCTCATATAAAGAGGCCATTTCCTCTCTACGCAAGGTTTTCTCCTCTTGTGACATTGAAGCTTGCTCTCTATCATCTATAGCCTCCCGTTCAAAGAAATCATTCACCATGTCTTCCATGCTGAGATCCTCTTCCTCCTCATGTGGAAATGGTGGAGGCACCTCATTCATTGGCTCTATGCAATGATTCTCAACCATGCAATTCCTATGAAGCTTTGTTGCCTTTTGTAATCTACCAAATTTCATGCAATGGTGTGGCAAAGTATGTAACACTCTCCTATGGTTCTCCTCTATGTCATCATCCAAACTTGCTCGTGCTAATGCCTCTCATGAAGCCCATATGTACGGACATGATTAATTGTTATACGATGTTGTTGTATATATTGTCCCTTGCATCGATCATATATACATCGTATCTTTTCTTTCAACCATGTTTTAGAACCTGAATCCATCTCTTGATCACTATTACACATCTGTAATCAGACCACAAGTGAATACATATTAGCATAAGAAGACATATTCTATCTAGAACTACCAGGTGAAAAGTGGCCCAAGGATTCGCTGCTATGTAGGGTACAGTAGCAAAATCTCACTACTCTCAGCGAGTGAAATAATGCTTTCTAGTAGCGAAATATTACAGCCTAGTAACGAAATTTCATTGCTTAGCAATAGCGACTTGCAAACTAGTACTCTGGCCTAAATTGTTACCACCATGATTCTTTCTACCTAACCCCTTTGAGGCACATGGTGAGGATGGCAGTGGATTGATGGTAGCATCTCTTCCTCCCACCCGTCATTTCCATCTCTTCCACCTCTCCCTCCATCAAATCTCATCATCTTCGAAGATATGTGCTATTCGCTCCCTCTTCTATGCTCTCAAGCTTTCATGGATAGCTTCATCCCTTTCTTCTTTACTCTCAAGCTTCATGGAAAGCCTCATCCATGCTTTGAGTTGATATTTTCTCTTCCTTCCTCTCTCTTTCCTTTCTCTTTATCCTCTCTCTTTTGTCTTGCCCTAACCCTAGGTTCTACATAGAAGTGTCAATGTGGAGCTTTGATGGAAAGCTCTCTATTAGGATTTCTATTTAGAAGCAAGGGCTAGGGTTTCTTAAACCACAAGATTTCTATGAAGGTTGTATTAGGGTTAGGGTTAAATACTAACCTTGTTTTTATCATCTTCCCCTTCTCCTCTTTGACTTCTCCTCTTGCTTTCTCATATATTAAAATGTAGTATACTTTCTAGCTTTTGTTTTATTTTGTTGATATTTTGTAGGTTTATTCAAGTCATCAACCCACAACACTAGCTTCTTAAGGTAAGAGCTCACTCCTTTCTATCATGCTTTTAGGGCCTTTTAGGGTTTTATGCTTTTAAGGTTTTATATTTTTGGGTTAGCTCTAAGCACGCATAGAGCTCTCAATGCTCTCAATGCATTCATAGAGCATGCATAGAGCTGTCAATGAATGCATAGAGATCTCTCCTTTGGCTCCATAAAAAAGGGTAACCCCTCTTTTACTTTTAATTGTTCTCTACGTTTCTTGCAACCTTGGGTGCCGGGTTTAGGTTTAGTTTAGGCTTGCATAAAACTCTATGTATAAGCTTGAAAGTTTTGTACACATAAACTCTATGCATAAAGCGTATGCATAAAGCCTATGCTTAGAGCTTGTATGAAGATTTATGCATGAATCTTGCATAAAGCTTTATGAGTAGAGCTTTCATGAAGCTTTATGCATAGGCTTAATGCAAGATAACATAGGCTCTCTACATAAATCTTTTATGTATAGGCTTTATGAATAGAGCTTATGCATAGGCTCTATGCGTAGGCTCTATGCATGGTGTGCTACATGCAAGTTTATGCATAAGAGATTTTTGCATAGAGCCTACGAATAGCACTTTCTACAAAGGCTCTATGCATAGAGCTTTACGCAAAAGAACCTAGGCATAGGCTCTATGCATGGCATATATACGAGCTTATGCATAGAGCCTATTCATAGCACCTTATATGTAGGCTCTATGCATAGAGTTGTATGCATAACAGCCTATGCGCAAGCTCTATGTATAGCTTTATGTGTAGGCTCCATACATAGACTCTATGCATAGTACTCTATGCATAGTGTGTATGCGTAGAGGCTATGCATAGGTACTATGTATAGCGCTTTCTGCATAAGAGCTTTCATGCATAGAGTCTATACATAGCACTTTATGCATAGGCTCTATGCATAAATTCTTGTAAAGCTCCAAAGACAAGTCTTTGTACATGATAGTCTTCAGAGAAACTATATATGATTTCTCTTACAAGACGTGTGAAAGGTGCCTTGGGAATAATGAGATCCATTGATTTTTGTAATTTGTGTATCTCTTGGAGTGCCTTGACTCGATATTTCCTCCTCCTGTTTGGTGCACCAGGAGGACAAGGAGCCTTCTTCCACTTAAGTCCCTTGGGGTGTCCACGACGAGGTTGTGGTGGAGGTTCTACTACATGCTGCTATGGAGGTTCTTGTAAATATAAAACACGAGTTGTGCTTCCCTCACTTATAGAGCCTCCTTGTCCTCCACCTACTTGTTTTACTTCCTCTCATGTTGGAAAGGGGACCCATATTGGTAGGGAGCATCATCCCAGCATGTTGCCCTTGTGGATGTGAAATATTTAGTCCTTCCCATGCTAGAGGACCCTTCTCTTGCTCCTTCTCACTGTCACTTGATGATTCTGTGCTTTCTAGTACTAGTAGCAGCATTGGTAGGATGTGGAGGTACTCTCTACGTGCAGTATTCTTAGTTCGAGCCATGGGTGAGAAAGTCAAGAGAGTGAAAGTCAAATGACAAAAATGAAGCCATAGAGCCTTTTTATAGGCACTTGAACATTAGGTCAAATTTTTAAAAATGACAATTTAGTGTGAAACAAAAAAAATAATGTCCATTACAATTTAATGTTGTTTCATCCAAAATTTATCCTTTCTAACCATTGTAGCATGCCATGCAACATGGCGTGTTGGCCCATTACTTTGGTTCCATCTAGTCTTATTGGTCTCCTTCATGTAGAGTTGGACATGTAGAGTTGGACTGATTTTGCAATTTGAGATGTCTTTGCTTTCTCTTTCAATAAGCTTCTACTCAATGTGTATCGAAAAAGCCAATCAAATATTTTAATGAGGTAATTTGTTCGTGTCATCCCTACACCATGACGAGTGTATCGAAAAACCCAATCAAATATTTTAATGAGGTAATTTGTTCGTGTCATCCCTACACCATGACGAGTGTTCTTGAAATAGATTCCCTTTGCCCTATAATGTGACTTCTCCATCTCTTGGGTACTCCACATGTCGTGAGGGAACCATACTTTTCCAAGTAATATGATCCATGAGCATAAACAATATGTTGGAAACAAGAAATCGTGTGAGTGATTATAAATACATATAGATTGTAACAACTTGATAATAACAAAAATGTACCATGTAATGGGGGTGATTGATGTTTCCCCCCAACTGTCAATGATCAGTTGAGTAAACTTGATGCCTGTTGTCTTGAATATGCTTCACTGTTTTAGCGTTGGTAGTACTTAACAGTATGATTCGACATCATCTTGTCAAAACAAGCCTAAATATTTGCATGCTTATTACGTAGACTTGCATCCTTGTCACAGTCAGTAGTACACTTGCATAACTCTTTCCATAACTCCCATCTTGCTTTGGAGTTTTTCCTCAATAACTTGTGCAAAAATCTCCTAGCCTTTGCTCCACTCATTGATACTTGTTGTTCCACAATGTGATTATCTCAAGCCATCTTTGCATCTTTCACTATTTTGATGTTGCCTCCACACACTCTCGGGTTTAATTTTTGGTCTTTTTTGCCATAATGCGTGTCTATTTACACATTTGTAAACGCGTCTAAAAGCGCATCTATAAACGCGTCTACTGTGCAGAGAGTAGACGTGTTTATGATGCACTTTTAGACGCGTGTATAGACGTGCTTATAAACGCAAAATAGAAAAGTTTTTACACACACATAGAAAGATGAAAATTATTTATTCTTTTTTTGAATATGCAAGATGTCTTCATCAATTAGTTCTTCTAGTGATGATGAGTCCCTTCGTGTTCAAAATCAAGATCGTTGGTTGCAACAAAAAATAAAATGTATGTGTGATCGTTGTTGAGGAGGATGTATGCATCAACAATGTAGCATTACGATGAATCACATTTCAATGTATGGAAATGGGAACCGACAGGGTCAATGGTAAGTATACTTTGCTTATATTAGAATTTAATTAAGAATTAGTATTTAATTGAGACTCACATTGAGATAATCGTGTGTAGGATAATGCATCGCACCCTTCTATGTTAACTCATAGGCAGCGTCAAGAGGCCAAGCGTCGTAGAGAAATGGCAGAGGCTTCAAAAAACATAGAAGTGGTGGAGGATTGGAATGATGGAGATACAAGCCCACCACCCTTTCCTCATGAGATGGTGGAGCAAGAGGTTTTAGAAGATATGGTACGTGCTCTATTTGCCAATGAGCGTAGTGAAAATGAAAAAGCCATGGAAAATGATCACTTTTATAATGCGGCTTCAACCCCACTTTTTGAGGGATGCACATATTCCATTCTACGCGCTGCTCTCTCGAGTTGCTCAACTTGCATTGATTCCTGGGAAACATAAGGTAAAGAATATGTATATATATCTCGAGCCCTTAATTGATGAGCTTGAGATACTTTGGAGAGGTATCCATGTGCATGACATATGTCGGTCTTCTCCATCTTCACGAGACTTTCTCTTGAAGGCCATCTTGATGTGGACGATGCATGACTTTCCTGGTTATTTCGAGTGTTCAGGTGAGTCAAATGGGTTTCTATTCATGACGATTCTTTATTATTATTGTATTATTTTTTGACATGCTTGAATGTGTATGTTGTTTAGGTCTCTCCACATCTGGATACCATGCATGTCCTATTTGTGGTCCATCATTGGTGGCATCTAGGCTAGAGAGCTTGAAGAAAGTGATATATGAGAATCATCATCAGTTTCTCCCTCATCATCATCCCAAATTTGTTCATTCTTGGATGGGAGTCCCTCCACATCCACTAAGCATGGGAGATTGGAAGGCATTATGGAATGGAGTGGAAAGTCCTCCTCCCCCAGGCATGAATCGGTAATATATCATTGACATAGAATTCCAATACAAGCTTTGATTTGAAAAGATAATCCTCTTAATATTTGTTGTTATTTGATAAGGTACTCTATCTTACTTCGCCTACCATATTGAACGAGCCTCAAAACCAATCACCTTCTTGATCCAATGCACATCTTCAAGAATGCCACCTCCTCTAACATTTGGGAGCACTTGAGAGGAACACGGGACTCCTTGCTTGTTATCCTTGCTTTTTATATGCACATTATGTGTGCATATACCAGGAGGCTAACCCACTTTATGCTTGTGAGCATTTGAGCATGGGAACAAGCTCTAGTCGAGCATGGGTTAGGACTAACCTTAAGGGTTAAGGTTAGGGTCAGCCATCCAAGGGTCACACATGGGAAATGGAGAGTCAAGAGTCACTTGAGGGCCCTCCTATATAATAGGGACATGGGGCACACTCAAGTGAGGCTTAGGCTATGGTCTCTTGATGTTATCTTGACGCTTAGGCTATGGTCTCTTGATGTTATCTTGAGGCTAGGTTATGTTATGTTCTCTTATGTAGAGGATCATAACTACTCACCTACCATTTCACACTATAGCTACATGCTACTGGATTGGAGCTTTACCTCTTGATGTTATGGGACATCAAGGTAAAGATATGATGTACTTCATTATAATTCATGTGTGCATCCCTTGGGCTCGGGGGTGGTCAGGTGGATGAGTTTATGCCTGATTTCTGCCTGTTATGCATAACAATTATCTAGAGAGATCTTAGGATTTTAATAGTGGTATGAGAGAAATCTCTAGTTAATTGTTGTTATTTTTTCTTTCTTATTGTAATTTTTGGCATTTTTGAAGTAAATTTTAATATTTACTAAATAAAAATGTTATTTTGTTGATTTGTGTTGATGATTTGCACATGGATCATTGATATGGTGGTTGGAATGCGTGTTACTACTATTCAATGGACAAATTGACGTTGTGGGGAAACTCTGTGAGTTTACTGCTATTTTTTTAAATTTCTATGGTTTAAAATAAGCATTAATGGAAATTTCTACCAAAATACCACATATTTTATTATGGATATTTTTGGTAGAATGGTTTCCCTAAATTTCTATAATTTATAGAAATTTTTTCTTAACTTTTTAGAAATTGTTTAGAAATTTTTATGGTTAAAAATTCCACATGGTAGGAGGCGGGTTAGGGAGGATGCCGATGCTTGCTGATTTGAGCCCCTAGTTGTGCATGCTAGATACCTACTCTATTCTATTCCCCTAGAGTATGAACATTGTGGTTCAGACAAAGTTTTATGTTTTCCTATTGTATGATTATGTATGGATGGAACTATATCTAATGGATTCCCAGTCCTGGCATTTTGCCATGAAATGCTGCATTGTACTTCCACTAGATTCAGGTTATGCACACTACATTGGCATGACCCTATGATTGTGGGTTCTAGTTATCGGATTTGGAATTTGACCCACCGGGTGTGCTAGGTGTTAGCCCGTGTACGTGCACTACATGGGCAACCATCCTTAGTCTCCATAAATCTTTACCTACCCTTAAAACGGCTTCACCTACTTTTGGGTCAACACCTACCTTATGGTAGTGTGTGATTGTTGTATGGTGAGTATTTTTCGTGACTATGGATTTTGGCGAGAGCTGCATAAGACTTATGCATAAGCTTTATGCTTTATGCTTAAGCCGTTATGCTTAAGCTTTATACTTTATGCTTTAAGCTTTATACATAAGCCTCATGCTAAGATTTATGCATAATAAGGCCTCGTGCATAGCTTTGTGCATAAGCCTTATGCTTTACGCTTAAGGCCTTATGCTCAAACTTTATGCTTGATGCATAAGCTTTATGCCCTATGCTTTAAGCTTTATGCATAAGCTTTATGCTTTATGCTTCAGGTCTTATGCTTAAGCTTTATGCTTTATGCATAAGGCCTCATGCATAAGCTCTCATGCATAAGGCCTCATGCATAGTTTTATGCTTAAGGCCTCATGTATAGTTTTATGTCGAGACGCTTTACAGTCAGCGGTCTGGGTGGAATATGGAATGCAGAATCTACATGGGCGAAGTGCAGAAGCCGGAAGTCAGCTCGCGTGCGCAACCCGGAAGTCTCCAGAACTTATAATCCGGGGGTGGTGTGGAATGGTCAACTGGGTGGTGTTCTCGAAAAGCGAAATGTAAAACCTCCCTATTCTGGAATGCGGAACTCGGATATCATCTGGGCCTACGGAACAACCCGAAAAACGGGCTGGCGGGCGGAAGCCCGAAACTGGGTTGGTCGCACTGGTAGCTCCAAATTCAGAGGTGTCTCATGCAATTATTGACCCAGCTTTGCACTGCGCTTATGCGCCTAGTGGTGGAATAACATGTCGAGACCAGCCACTTCTGCTAGCACGACAACAACAGATGGCAAGTGCGTGGCAATTAGGCGCTTGGAATTCCCCTTGGCTATTGTCTCCATACCATATGCCCCAATTCCTTCAGTATCTGCCACTCTAATCTTTATGTATGGAAGTTGTACTCATAGACTACATGTGCAAGCAATGTTTGGTGCAGCAAGTCTACAGCAGTTTAAGAAGATGCAGTTGCTAGGGACCATGCCAAATGGACTCACATTCCTCTCCCTTCTATCACCTTGTAGTGTGGTGGACAAAGGATTCCAACATTTTGAATCCATGAGTAGATATTTTGACAGTATAACTCCGGACTTAAAGCAATATGGAAGTTTGGTAGACCTCCTTGGACGTGCAAGGAGATTCAACATGGTAGGAGGCGGGTTAGGGAGGATGCCGATGCTTGCTGATTTGAGCCCTTGGTTGTGCATGCTAGATACCTAATCTATTCTATTCCCCTAGAGTATGAACATTGTGGTTCAGACAAAGTTTTATGTTTGTTATGCACACTACACCGACAAGACCCTATGATTGTGGGTTCAAGTCATCGCATTAGGAATCCGACCCACCAGGTGTGCTAGGTGTTAGTCCGTGTACGTGCACTACATGGCAACCACCCTTAGTCTCCATAAATCTTCACCTACCCTTAAAACGGCTTCACCTTGGTGTGATTGTTGTATGGTGAGTATTATTCGTGAGTAAGGATTTTGGCTGAGAGTTGCATAAGACTTATGCATAAGCTTTATGCCTTACGCTTTAAGCTTTATGCATAAGCTTTATGATTTATGCTTAAGCCCTTATGCTTAAGCTTTATGCTTTATGCTTTATACATAAGCCTCATGCTAAGCTTTTTGCATAAGGCCTCGTGCATAGCCTTATGCATAAGCTTTATGCTCAAGGCCTTATGCATAAGATTTATGCTTTACGCATAAGCCTTATGCATAAGCTTTATGCCTTATGCTTTTAAGATTTATGCATAAGCCTTATGCATAAGCTTTATGCTTTATGCTTAAGGTCTTATGCTTAAGCTTTATGCATAAGGCCTCTTGCATAAGCTTTATGCATAAGCTCTCATGCATAAGGCCTCATGCATAGTTTTATGCTTAAGGCCTCATGCATAACTTTATGCATAAGGCCTCATGCATAGCTTTATGCATAAGCTTTATCCATAAGCCTTATGCATAAAATCTATGCATAAGCCTTATGCTTTAAGCTTTATGCATAAGCCTTATGCATAAGCTTTATGCTTAAGGCATAGAACTTTAAGCTTATGCATAGTACTTTAAACATAATGCCTCATGCACCGCTTTATGCATAAGCTTTACTAATATTTTGCTCACCCTTTTGTTGGTTTTGTAGGTCCTCTAATCCTCTCTTTCAACATCACGAAAAAGAGGTAAGTTTTTTCATATATTTTCTCTCTTTCCTCTATTATTATTGCACCCTTGGGTGCTGGGGGTTTGTTTTGTAGGTTTGCGCATAAGCTTTATGCATAATGCTCATGCATAATTAAGGTCTTATGCATAAGGCCTCATGTATAGTGCTTTATGCATAAAGCTCATGCATACTTAAGGTCTTATGCATAAGGCCTCATGTATAGTGCTTTATGCATAAAGACTCATGCATAAAACTATGCATAATGCCTCATGCTTAAGGCCTTATGCATAGTGCTTTATGCATAAGCCTCATCCATAAGCTTTATGCATAAGGCCTCATGCATAGTTTTATGCTTAAAGCCTCATGCATAGCTTTATGCATAAGGCCTCATGGATAGATTTATACATAAGCTTTATGTATAAGGTCTCATGCATAGTTTTATGCTTAAGGCCTTATGCATAGTGCTTTATGAATAAGCCTCATGCATAAGGCCTCATACATAGTTTTATGCATAAGCCTCATGCATAGCTTTAAGGCCTCATGCGTAGCTTTATGCATAAGGCCTCATGCATAGCTTTATGCTTAAGGCCTTATGCATAGTGCTTTATGCATAAGCTTTATTCTATTCCCCTAGAGTATGAACATTGTGGTTCAGACAAAGTTTTATGTTTTCCTATTGTATGATAACGTATGGATGGCACTATATCTAATGGGTTCCCAGCCCTAGCATTTTGCCACAAAATGCTGCATTGTATTTCCATTAGATTCAAGTTATGCACACTACACCTGCATGACCCTATGATTGTGGGTTCAAGTCATCGGATTGGGAATCCGACCCACCGGCGGGTGTGCTAGGTGTTAGCCCGTGTACGTGCACTACATGGCAGCCACCCTTAGTCTCCATAAATCTTCACCTACCCTTAAAACGGCTTCACCTACTTTTGGGTCAACACCTACCTTCTGGTAGTGTGTGATTGTTGTATAGTGAGTATTATTCATGACTATGGATTCTGGCTGAGAGCTGCAATGGTGACTCTTTTATTCTCTATGTGTCTTCCCTTATCTTCTTTTGTTTTCTCTATTAGGGCAAGAATGCGACTTAACAACTTGGAAGCACCACCAGAGAGGGATGCCAAGGATCCTTCATGGAATCCTATTATTTCATTCCCATGTAGAAAAATTCACTTCTGCACATTACATGCCATGATGAGAATATTTGAAAAGTTTCTCAAATTGCACATTGACTTTGCACTCCCTATGAAGCCAGCTACTCGATCCATGGAAGCCATTTCCAAAGTGGAGGATCTACTCACCTCTCTAGAAGTGCAAGGAGGCAACATCAAAATAGTTAAAGATGCAAAGATTGCTTGAGATAATCACATTGTGGAACAACAAGTATCAATGAGTGGAGCAAAGGCTAGGAGATTTCTGCACAAATTATCAAGGAAAAACTCCAAAGCAAGATGGGAATTGTGGAAAGAGTTATGCAAGTGTACTACTGACTGTGACAAGGATGCAAGTCTACTGCAAATGTTTAGGCTTGTTTTGACAAGATGATGTTGAATCATACTGTTAAGTACTACCAACGCTAAAACAATGAAGTATATTCAAGACAATAGGCATCAAGTTTACTCAACTGGTCATTGACAGTTGGGGGAAAACATCAATCACCCATTACATGGTACATTTTTTTAATTATCAAGTTGTTACAATCTATATGTATTTATAATCACTCACACGATTTCTTGTTTCCAACATATTGTTTATGCTCATGGATCATATTACTTGGAAAAGTATGGTTCCCTCGCGACATGTGGAGCACCCAAGGGATGGAGAAGTCATATTATAGGGCAAAGCAAATCTATTTCAAGATCACTCGTCATGGTGTAGGGATGATACGAACAGATTACCTCATTAAAATATTTGATTGGGTTTTTCAATACACATTGAGTAGAAGCTTATTGAAAGAGAAAGCAAAGACATCTCAAATTGAAAAAGCAGTCCAACTGTATAGGAAGGAGACCAATGTTGAAGTGCCTATAAAAAGACTATATGGCTTCATTTTTGTCATTAAATCACTTTCACTCTCTTGACTTTCTCACCCATGGCTCGAAATAAGAATACTGCATGTAGAGTACCTCCACATCCTATTGTGGCATGGAAAATTGATATCTTTCATTTTCAATTTTGTACATATTTTGATGGTTTCTCAATGGTAATAAGGTGGAAGCTTGTCCAAGAAGATTGCGGCGCCCACAATGGAATAACAGCATGGTGATGTGGCGGCTTGGCGGCTACCCTGATAACAATATTCTATCTTCAAATATAATGGTTTTACTTGATTTAGGGTGCACACATTGTACATGCCACAAGTATGCTTGATAAATACTTTGGTATGGTAGATAGGCTAATGATGTGGAAAATAAAAGTGGGCCTTCATGCTCACATGGATTTTAATTGTATTATTAATATAGTATTCACCATAAGGCTACAAGTTGGGGAGCGTGGAAGGCATGTGGAGGAGTGTGTGTAGGTGCATAATTGGAAAAGATTCTTCTAAAATGCCTACATGGAAGAGGAGAATTCGGCCATGTGTAAGTCGGATCTCCACCTACATGCCACTTAGACTTGGCTATTATCTCATCACACTTTCAAAGTCAAAAAGTCTTCAATTTAATAATCAATAGAAGACTTAGCCTAAGAGGACAATTGATGGTGACATCTACCCTTGTGTCACTGAAGGGTTAAAGATTTTTATGTTGTAATTTGTAACAATGGAAGAGAGGGTGATTCTCCACCTATAAAAGGAGCCCTCCTCTCCCTTTCAAAGGCATGAATGAAGCCTCCTCAATCGAGCATTTTGTGTCATTGCCATTCTCTTATCTTCAAACCCTTATTCAAACGCTCTCTTTACATGTGAATGTCTCATTTAGCATTAGCTCCTCATGCTTAACCCAATTTTGGACCTCTTTGATGATTCATGATAAGTGGGATAAGGAGTTATTCCTGTGACTTCTCAAGGTAGCCCTTGCCTTATTGCCGCCCTCCTTTGGAGGTACCAATGGTTTTAGCGGTAATGAGCATGTAGAAAGACTTTGGGGACCATAGGTAAATCTTTACGATTGTTTGTTGAGCAATGTTAACCCTTACCTTATAGCTTGAATCATGAAGGAGATGAAAGGCAAGAGGCTATGTGAAAATTGAGGTTTCATGCAAAGAGAGGGAAGTGCAGTTTTTGTGGTGTAATACCCAAATTTCAATCGATAATTACTCATCACTCGGGTATTGGTTTCTAAAATTGATCATATGGCTAGGAATCTCTTTATATGCTCTTTCCACTCATGTACCTAATTTATTAATCCTTTACTTCATTGATGATCATAATTTCTCCCAAAGTTGCTAACTTTTAGGCGAATTTTGGAGTTGTGTAGTAAAATGCTCATAACTTTTCGCTCGGTTGCCTGTTTTCAAAAGTTTTTATACATGCACGAAGCTCTTTTCAAGCTCTATGTACCTATGTATTCCTCTTTTGTACAATATATATGGATTTAAAACTGTAATTCTCTGTGTTTCTATGTTTTTATAGACTTTTGGCCATTTTTTCTTCTTAATAATGATTAATTCCTCTTAATCTCTTATCAAAAAGTAAATCCCATGTATCTTATCCTCTTGTAAGTGATTGCTATATTGTTTTACTTTAAGATATTCCATCCAAATCTCCCGATTCGAACGGATGAACCTTACCAACATTCCCCGTATGTTTCCGTTCACATAATCCTGAGTCGGAAGATTTTCTTCCAACAAAGAATTGCCCCCTTGTTTGGAGCTGCAAGACTGGTAGAAATTCTTACTTCTCTTGAGCCTTTCATCTTTCCTTCCATGAATTATGATCTCACCTTTGATGTGTTTATCTTTATCTTAATCAAGGGAGAGAAAGGGAGGTGAGGAGGCTGTGAGGTTTCAAACAAGTGTGTTTTGATTCTAAGAAGTGACCGAAGTCAAAACCCCAACTTTGTGTCACTCTACCAATGCTTCTACTAGTACTAGAAAGCACGGAATCATCAAGTGAAAGTGAGAACCAGAGAGAGAAGGGTTCTCCAGCATGGGAAGGACTAAATATTTCACATCCACGAGGGCAACATGCTGGGATGATGCTCTCTACCAATATGGGTCCCCTTCCAACACGAGAGGAAGTACAACAAGTAGGTGGAGGACAAGGAGGCTCTATAAGTGAGGGGAGCGCACATCGTGTTTTATATTTACAAGAACCTCCATAGCAGTAGGTAGTACAACCTCGTCGGGCCACCCCAAGGGACCTAACTCTGGAAGAAGGCTCCTTGTCCTCCAAGGCCTCAGAACAACTCGAATGTGCCTCTAGGTACACCAAACAGGAGGAGGAAATATCGAGTCAAGGCACTCCAAGAGATACACAAAAATTACAAAAATTATTCCCAAGACACCTTTCACACGTCTTGTAAGAGAAATCATATATAGTTACTCTTAAGACTATCGTGTACAAAGCCTTGTCTTTGGAGCTTTACAAGAAGCTGTAGAAGATTTTTTAGTGGCCTTTTTTAATAAAGATGCAAACCTCTGTGCTATTCATTCCAAGAGGGTTACTATAATGATCAAGGATCATAAATTAGCTAGACGTTTGCATCGTCAAGATGTGTAATCAGCAATGGTGCTATGTAAAAATTTATCTTTATCAATAGAAAGCTCAAGTTTTTTTGTCTTGTCTCATTTTAAGATTGTATAATCATGGATTTTTATTTTGAGATACATTTTGAAATATATAAGTTTGAAATATATTTTATTAATGTACCATATGCAAAATTGAACTAGATTGCACTAATTCTCTCACAACAAGTTATAAAACACATAAGTGCATTTTTTTGTAGATTCCTTGCGAGAGTTTATAGATTTATATTTTTTTTTGTTCAATTGAACTGTAAAATAAAATTTTGAATTTGTAAATAATTTTTTAGAAAAATGAGATTTTTTTCTTAAGAATCCGATATGTTTTTTCCAGTCCCTATGGGCCTTCCAAGCCCTCCCCCAGGCAAGCCTGTCTGGCCTCGCATCACCCCGTGCTGGTCAGGGGATGTCTTGGGCCCATCCAGCCCCCGAGGCTTGGGGGAGAGCTTAGAAGTCCCACAGAGGCTTCAAAAAAATATTTTGGATTCTCTGATTTTTTTTGGAATCGATTTCAAAAATAATTCCTAAAATTCAGTAAATTAGTACAAACTCAACTACAAAATTGAGCTGACTCCATTAAATTACAACTTTCCTTAAAAAAAAGAATATACTGACTATGCCATGCATGAAGTATAAAAGAAGTTGATCCACCTCCCCCTCATTTGGACCCAAATTCACATGTGTATTCAACATATGAACCTTTCAAATTTTGTCAATTTAGAGGAGAAAACATTGTGCCCATGTGGCCTCGTTTAAAAGTACTAAATCGCTCAACGTCAAAGAATTTACAATGAGCATTCCAAAAAATGGGGCGTATTTCCAGTAGAGCACTTGCAACATCTCCTTAGTGGCCTCAATGTTCGCCCTATTTTAGTCTAGGTATCTATTAGATCATATATAGCCTAATATACATATGTGTGTGTGTGTGTGTGTGTGTGTGTAGCCTAATAGATATATAGTCTAATATATCTATTAGGCTATGCACACACATAATAAAATATATATGTATGTACGTATATATATATATATACACACAAATATATATATTAGGCTATATATCTAATAGGCTTTAGGATATATATATATATAGCCACACACACACACATATATAGCCTAAACATATATATATCTTTAGGCTATATATATTTTAGGCTACACACACACACACACATACGCATACACAAACATTGTTGATAGGTGTGTACACCTGCTAGCATTTTGGCATTGGCTTGGGTGTAAACACCCCCTAGCATTAGTAGAATTAGCTTAGGCTAATGGGTTGTGGGATTTTGTTCTTACAAGATGTCGTATCAAGAAGTGGTTAGAGGGGAGTTAGGATCTTGTGTCGAGGTTATGGGAGCCCAATAGTCACATGGGTAGCCCAACAGTCACATGGGTATCCCAAGAGTCACATGGTTACATGGCTATATAAAGCCCCTTCTTGTATGCAAATTGGACATAACATGACATGACTATGATTATTGTATGTACATGATTCTTGGACACACAATATGTGATGCATGGATATGGAATACACTATGATGTTATGTTGTTATGCTTGCATGTTTACCTTGTTTTTTTATGTTTTTGTTGATCCATGGCTCCTACTCCATGCTCATGTGTACATGTGTACTCCATGGCTATGTGTATAGAAACATGTGTGTTCCGCATGTTAGCAAGGTGATGCTAACACTTGGGCATCACGACGGGACGAGAAGTTTCAATCCTCTCCTTGCCCACAAGCTCTTGATTAGAAGTCTAATACACATTTCTTGCAAGAAGCGAGATTAGTAGCATGCATGATTCTTTTTAGATTTCTCGATCATCTTGAGTACTAGAATCATGAGGAAGAAAAAGATATTGGCATCATTTTGATCATAGAGTGTGAGAGAGAGAGAAAAGGAGAAAGTATAAGGTTGGTGGGAGAGAGGGTTGTTCTTGATTCATCTACTCTTCCAAAGGCTTTTCTAACGTGTTAGGAATCAGCATGGCTTCTTCTTGGTCTTT
Source organism: Cibotium barometz (assembly GCF_041138505.1). Taxonomy (NCBI): domain Eukaryota; kingdom Viridiplantae; phylum Streptophyta; class Polypodiopsida; order Cyatheales; family Cibotiaceae; genus Cibotium; species Cibotium barometz. The sequence goes on from NC_141072.1 coordinate 22,761,758, forward strand.
GATGGTCTTAAGTCTTCATCTGTAGATTCATAACTTGCACGGCATGTATCAAAGCCATCAAAGGGTCGGACATCTGAGTCATGTTGGGAGCAAACACCTTAGAAATGTTGTGTGCATTCATCTTATTATACCCGTCTTGCACGACGTCTGCCATCAAATTGATGGCCCAATTCAAGAGAGCTGCTTGGGTTGGGGGTAGAGTTCTGACCACAAGCTTAAGGCACTGGTCCTCTGTATTGCACTGCATGACTTGTTCGGGTGTGAGGCTATCCAACATACCTTTGGGCAGTTCCTGAAACCACGTCTTGATAAGACCTGCCCATCAATGTACATCAATGTCATATAGCACAATCCCCTTGTTTAACTAGTCTCTTAGATGCTCCTCTTGCCTTCAGCCTGCAGACCACCTCGATGATAGCCTCTCTTGTAGGAGCAGCAAAATCGTTGGAACACTGTTGCCTTTTCCATCATATGAGCACTGCATGGACTCAGCTGACACCCGTTCTTTTGTTATCCGCAACCATGGGAGCAGACGAAAAGACCATAGCTCTCAATTCAGATCAAACTGTGATTTGAGGAGACCCTAGAAGGAACCAACGAACTAGGTCAAGAAGAGTAGCAGTCCGAGTCAGTGGGCTCATTCGCAAGGGCAAGGGCAAGGGCCTGGTCGGCAGCGCTTTCGCGTGTGATCGAGTTTCGGTCTGTCTGCTACTTGCGCTGGTGTTGGAAGTCTACCGAAGAGTCCCTGAACGTGCCGCTGTAGCAGAAATCGCCAAGAAGTTGGGCATCGTGAAAGCACAGATTGGGCTTCTTCTCGAAGAAAAAGAGATGATCTTCGCCTCTTCCTTCTCCGGCAGCCACTTCTTCTTCTCCTTCTTCTTCCCCCAGCTGCATCAGAAACGATGATGGAGGAGGGAAAATTTCCTCAGCCAAAGAGAGCTTCCGCCTCCCCTGCCTTGGAACCTGTTGGTGCAGCTGGTGGTATTGGCGTTGGCAGCAACAGCTAAGGCTATGGCTAGCTGGCCTCCTACCTGCTTGTAGAGAAAGAAAAGCCACTGAGCAACGGTGATGGCACGTGATTGCTATGGCGATGGTGGCAGCCTTCCTTGTAGAGATAAAGAAATCGAGAAAAAAGATGGCCTTGTCTTGCAGATCAGAGAGACTACCAACGCACTGCAGATCGGCTTTTGTGAGAGGCGGCCTTCGCTGTTTTTCTACAGCCATCTCCCCTGCCAACAGAAGGGGCCGGCCTCACACTGACCTCACCTCCATCAGCTCGCACTGTCTGTTGCTGTTGTCTTAATCAGAACACAAAGGCAGTTTGTTGCGTTTTTTAGTGGTTTAACGCTTGATTAAGCAGATTAATTACAACAGAAAAGCGTCATTAAGAGCGTGCAGGTTACTAGTATTTGTTTTGGCTGATCTCCGGCGCCAACTTTCTTATGCTAATCATGCCCAGATTTCTCTGCTAATCTGCGCAAGCTCTCTGCCAGAATCCATTTCTCTGACTGTAAAACCCTTGTAATTCTCTCCATAGCCTCGGCGTTGGCTCGCAAAACAGACTAAACTCTGTGCAAAGCCCTACCATTTCTCTGCTCATCTGCAAAATACTTGCATACATTGCTTGCCACTTATCATGCCATGAGAAATTCTGTTGCGTCCTAAAACCCCTATATATATATATATATTTTGTAAAATCCTAGCACTATTGGCGTCATCGTCTAAAAACCTAGAATTTCATGTAGCAATCCATGGTTTGAGACCATGTTTATAAGTAGTTTCATTGCATCATCAAGCTATGTGCATTCTATGATCGATGTGTATCCTTGTTGATGCACCTGCCGTGATCATCATCATCATTCGAGGGAGGAATCTGGCAACACGTCACTTGCTACTGTTGTTATGTTTATTTGTAATGATGTAGCCATGGCCGATGATGCACATGGTCTACTAGATGGGTTCCCTTATCTTACTAAGGATGTAATTGTTTTACTTGATGTAGCCATGGCCAATGATGCACATGGGCTAGTTGGTCCTATCCCTTACATACTTGAGGATAATGATGATGAGTTCTTTGATATAGATGTAACGATGGCCGATGATACACATGGGCTACTGATTATGATGACCCTCATGTCATTGAGGATGATACAATTATTATGACTCGTTGGGTACCTTGAATAATGTAGCTTTTCCATGCATGGGAAATACACAAAAGCAAGAGGTTTTTGACAAAATGAACACTAAAGTTAAGATTAAGCAACCTTCTGTGTGAATAGCAAGAACCTTGGTATTGCACCAAGCTCTACTTGTGAGCACACTTGATTTTGCGGGCTAGTGTGGTACACTAGTTGCGGGGGCTTTGGCATATGACATGTTGGCTTTGATGATCTAGCTCATCTATGCCTATTGTATGGAGTACATGGAATGCAACCTTCACCAAACTCCGGGTGGATGACTTGATAAACTTAAATGGTAAGTAATGGGATAATATAGCACACATTCCTATCTACTAGCGCCTTCTCCTTTGAGGTATTGGGAGAGTGTATCATTATCCTTGTTGGATATCTGGGGGGGTCATTAGAAGACGAGGTTCTATATCAATATCAATATCACTATCATGATCCAATGAAGCATGGTCATGATTGATAGGTAACTCATCATCTTCTTCCAATTGATGTTCCTCATGCTCTTCATCGGTCCCGTCCAAAATGTTTTCTTCATCATCTTCTTCCAAGTTCCAATGAGCCAATTTGAGGTAGTACTTGCACCTCATCCTAAGATTCGGCCTCCACATCTTGATCTTGAAAGATATGTTTTGAACAAGGGAAAACTTGTATAGCATACCACCACTTTGGATCAATTCGATCGACGTGATATACAACCTAATATCACAAAGCAAAGGGGTTACAATTTTATTATACTAACTTGGGATTTAATTTGGAATGGTTAGGTTACTAACCATTTCCAAATTTGGAAATGGTTAGGTTACTAACCATTTCCAAATGGTTAGGTTAGTAACCTGGGATTACAATTTTATTATACTAACCTCGGATTTAATTTGGAAATGGTTAGGTTACTAACCTGTTGACAGTGTTAAGATAATACAAGGTATCTTTCTCATTATTCCAAAACTTGGTGAAATCAATTTGGAAGAACCCATTTGGATGTTTCTTCATGGTTTCTTGAGCACCTCTATATATTACCTTGAACCATTTGACATCAAATATGAATAGACTAAATGTTGTAAATCCAACCTCAAGAATATCCTGAATAGTTTCACAATACTCAAGATTGTCCTCTATGACATTGGTATCATGTCTATTGGCTCGACTTTCTTGCTTAAAAGTCGCCATCACACCACAATCAAATGTGTTTCTTTTAGAATCCACACGCTCCGTGCGAACTAGGGAAGATTCACGTTACGTGAATCTTCCCAAGGCAAAAAAGAATCTTCTAGGTATCTATCTTGTCCCTTCTCCGAATCCTATTGTGTTATATATCAATGGATAGCTTTTGAAGAGTAGAATATAAATATGTGAAGTCCGAAAAAATTGGAGTTCATTTGTAAATTTTTTATCCGATTTCCCTTTTGGAGGGAATATTTTGGTCAAACTTCCTTACAAGGCCCTATAAATGACCTCAAAAAATTCCTAATATCACTATTAGGCTCCCATAACCTCCACAAGATCCTAACTCCCATCTAGCCCTCTTGTAACCACTTCTTGATATGACATCTTATAATATAACTAAATCCCACAACTCATTAGCCTAAGCTAATGCTACTAATGCTAGGGGGTGTTCACACCCAAGCTAATGCCAAAATGGTAGGGGGTGTAACCTCTCTTCCCCTTTGTTTAGTTGGGAGTGTACTATCTCCTATCAATGCTAGTAAGTACATCATGAAAATCTATGAATAAGTGGCTTCCATAAGATACAATGCAAGCCACTTCAAGCTATACAACATATCATGTAGAACCAAAAAAACTGTCAGTGGTAGACCAAGGAGATTGTGAGAAGATGATTTCCACCAATCTGATGAAGAATCTCATCCATGGACACTCAAGTGTGCTACTATCTGTGTCGATGTAGCCACTTGCTTACGCTCCATGTGTCTAGGAAGTCAGCTTCATTTCCAAAAGTCCACAAGGTGAGTCTTCCCTTGAGTCATGAAATTACAACACCCAACAAGTAACTGCATTCTAGAAATCATTACATCATTTTCTTATCCTTTTAATATTTCCATTTTGGGTTTTGTTTGTTCCTTTTCCTTACAAGCAACTCAGTAGGGACCCTAGTGTACCTTTTATCTAGACCTGATGCCTTCACTGGGTCTAAGGAGCATCTCGACAGGTATCTTACTGAGATTTCCCCTACGGCTTTCATACCTCTTTATCTAGGACTTATAGGCAACTTAGTAGGGATCTTTAACTGGGATTCCTACGGTCCTCATGCCTTTGAACTTGGGTCTTACAGGTGACTCTGTAGTATCCTCCATGCAAGACTCTTCCTATGGCCCTCATGCCTCGTTTTAGGACTTACAGGTGTGATGTGGTCGGAATCTCACATAGGCTTCCTCCAGACCTCATGCCTTCTCACTAGGACTTATAGGCAACTTGGTAGTATCCCAGCTAAGTATCTCCTCCAGCCCTCTCATTCCTATTCTTTCAATATTCATATCGCAACAAAACGGGACCTCGCATGGGCTTCCTCTGGACCTCATGCCTTCTCGCTCGAACTTACAAGTGTCTCAGTAGTATCCCAGATAAGCATCTCCATGGTCGGGATCTTGCATGGGCTTCCTCCAGACCTAATGCCTTCTCACTTGGACTTACAGGCATCTCAGTAGTACTTCAGCTAAGTGTCTCCTCGACCCTCTCATGCTTCATTCTCTCAATATCGTTATCATTTTTCCATTGATAGCATATTTCAAGAAAATACTTTAATAATTGATGTAATTATATTGTCCCATTACTTACCATTCAAGTTAATCAGATCATCCACGTCGAGTTTGGTGAAGGTTGCATTCCATGTAGTCCATACAATAGGCATAGATGAGCTAGATCATCAAAGCCAACATGTCGTATGCCATTTTTAGTGTTTTATTTAATTAAAGTCCCTGCAACTAGCGTACCACACTGTTATGGCTCACTCTAACCCTCTTTGAAACGCATCCAAAAAGAGATTACCTGGTGAACCGCAACTGTCATGAGGATCTTTCCAATGGTCGAGCACATAACCCTTGAGGTCTCCAAGATCTACAACTCCTTGAGAAGCAATTCCACCGCACCTCCTGCAACAAGCGTTGTCACACCACCATGTTGCACTACGGGTCTTGTCCCTCCTCTCACTTGACCTCACCTCACTCACACACACTCACTAGCATGCATTAGGGAGAGAGATTAGCAAGAGCAAGACTCAATTGCACAATGGGAGAGTATGTTGTATTATGAGAGATATTTACTGGCCATAAGTGTTCACACACTTAAACTGTGGCCGACCGAGCCCTTTAGGCTCATAAGAGGCCTAATGCTATTACAATGACTACTCTCATAATATATCCATGAAGTACATCACTTAGGACTTCATCCTAACTTGCTACCATACGCTCTTGAAGCGGGAATCACCATAAATACTCAGTCACACCATTACGGATGCCCGTCCAAGTTGTAGCTTTGGCACTATTGCTTCATATCTTGAATGTATGACCCTTTGGTGTATCTACACCAACTCCTTGATATAAGATAATGTTAGTAGCTCTTGTTAACCCTAGAATTGGATTAACACACACTAGCACGTAAGATCAAGTGTGCTTAGAAGTAGAGCTTCGTGCAATACCAAGGTTCTTGCCGTTCAGGCACAAGGTTGCTTGATCTTAACTTTAGTGTTCATTTTGTAAAAAACCTCTTGCTTATGTATATTTTCCATGCATGGAAAAGCCACATTATTCAAGGTGCCTAAGGAGTCATAATAATTGTATCATTCTCAATGACATGAGAGTCATCATCATGAGTAGCCCATGTGCATCATCGGCCATGGCTACATCTACATCAAAAAACTCATCATTATTATCCTCAAGTATGTAAGGGATAGCACCAACTAGCCCATGTGCATCATTGGCCATGGCTACATCAAGTAAAACAATTACATCGTTTGTAAGATAAGGGAACCCATCTAGTAGACCATGTGCATCATCGGCCATGGCTACATCATTACAAATAAACATAACAATAGTAGCAAGTGACGTGTTCCCAGATTCTTCCCTCGAATGATGATGATGATGATGATGGTGATGATCACGACAGGTGCATCAGCAAGGATACACATCGATCATAGAATGCACATAGCTTAATGATGGTGCATTGAAGCCACTTATAACCATGGTCTCAAACCATGGATTGCTACATGAAATTCTAGGTTTTTAGACGATCACGCCAATAGTGCTAGGATTTTTTTTTAAAAATAAGGGTTTTAGGAGAAAACGTCCTGGGGTTTTAGGACGCAACGGAATTTCTCATGGCATGATAAGTGACAAGCAATGTATGCAAGTATTTTGCAGAGAAGCAGAGAAATGGTAGGGCTTTGCACAGTGTTTTGACTGTTTTGCGAGCAAACGCCAAGGCTATGGCTATGCAGAGAATTACAAGGGTTTTACAGTCAGAGATATGGATTGTGGCAGAGAGCTTGCGCAGATTAGCAGAGAAATCTGGGCTTGATTAGCAGAAGAAAGTTGGCGCCGGAGATGAGCCAAAATAAATAGTAGGGTTTGTCGCAAGGAACCTGCACGCTCTTAATCACGCTTTTCTGTTGTAATTAATCTGCTTAATGAAGCGTTAAACCACGAAAAAAAGCTTTTCTGATGGAGGTGAGGCCAGAGTGAGGCCGGCCCCTTCTAGTTGGCTGTAGAAAAAGAGCGAAGGCCGCCTATCACAAAAGCCGATCTGCAGTGTGTGGGTAATCTCTCTGATCTGCAACACCACGCCATCATTTTTCTCGATTTCTTTATCTCTACAAGGAAGGCTGCCACCATCGCCATAGCAATCACGTGCCATCAGCGTTGCTCAGTGGCTTTTCTTTCTCTACAAGCAGGTAGAAGGCCAGCTAGCCATAGCCTTAGCTGCTGCCTCCACCACCACCAACAGGTTGCAAGGCAGGGGAAGCGGTCTATCATCGTTTCTGATGCAGCTGGGGGAAGAAGAAGGAGAAGAAGAAGTGGCTGCCGGAGAAGGAAGAGGCGAAGAGCTTTTCTTTTTCTTCGACAAGAAGCCCAAACTGTGCTTTCACGATGCCCAACTTCTTGGCGATTTCTGCTACAGCGGCACGTTCAGGGACTCTTCGGTAGACTTCCAACACCACCACAAGTAGCAGACAGACCGCACCTCGATCACAAGCGGAAGCGCTGTCTACCTGGCCCTTGCCCTTGCCCTTGCGAATGAGCCCACTGACTCGGACTGCTACTCTTCTTGCCCTAGTTCGTTGGTTCCTTCTGGGTCTGCTCAAATCACAGTTTCTGAATTGAGAGCTATGGTCTTTTCGTCTGCCCCCATGGTTGCGGATAACAAAAGAACGGGTGTCAGGTGAGTTCATGCAGTGCTCATATGATGGAAAAGGCAACAGTGATTTTGCTGCTCCTACAAGAGAAGCTATATGATCGAGGTGGTCTGCCTGCTGAAGGCAAGAGGAGCATCTAAGAGACCAGTTAAACAAGGGGATTGTGCCATATGACATTGATGTCCATTGCTTGGCAGGTCTTATCAAGGCGTGGTTTAGGGAACTGCCCAAAGGTGTGTGGATAGCCTCACACCCGCCGACCAAGTCATGCAGTGCAATACAGAGGACCACTGCCTTGTGGTCAGAACGCTACCCCCAACCCAAGCAGCGCTTTTGAATTGGGCCATCAATTTGATGGCAGACGTCGTGCAAGATGAAGGGTATAATAAGATGAATGCACACAACATTTCTATGTTGTTTGCTCCCAACATGACTCAGATGTCCGACTCTTTGATGGCTTTGATGCATGCAGTGCAAGTTATGAATCTACTGAAGACTTAAGACCATCAAAGACCAAGAAGAAGCCAGGCTCTTCTTGCAAAATGAGCCATGGGATCTTAACACGTTAGAAAAGCCTTTGGAAGAGAAGATGAATCAAGAACAATCCTTCTCTCTCACACCAAGGTTATACTTTCTCTGACTTGGGCCATCAATTTGATGGCAGACGTCGTGCAAGAGGAAGGGTATAATAAGATGAATGCACACAACATTTCTATGGTGTTTGCTCCCAACATGACTCAGATGTCTGACCCTTTGATGGCTTTGATGCATGCCGTGCAAGTTATGAATCTACTTAAGACTTAAGACCATCAAAGGCCAAGAAGAAGCCATGCTAAATCCTAAACAAGGTGTGTGGATAAAAATAGAGGCTGATGATGTGTACATACTGTGCAGAGTACTGAGAGTGTCAGGAAATATGTAATTAGTTTGGGTCAGCTCTGAGTTTTGGTTGAGATAAAATCTCCTAGGCACGAGGAGTGGAGGCATAACCATCAGGCCCTGCATCATCCACAGGATGTGGAGATCTTGTTTCTTTTGTCAGCAAACCTTCGGGTGAGTGTGTGTGTGCCAGTGCCTGCATAGATGCTGACCATTCATATTGGGCATGCCCTTTGTAGATGTGTAGTATGAATGGAGATAACGGATGCAGGTGCTAATGCCATCTGGGCAAAGGATAAATGGCGTGAGTGGTATTTATGGGATGTGACTTAAGGTAATGTGAACAGCCTTAAACGAATTAAGTTTAATATGAAAATTTAGGCTTGAGGGTTCTAGAAAATAAGGGAAGGTGGCAGCTGCCAATAATACCTTGGCAAGTCTCCCTCATTGCACTCCCCAAAGGTATGTGAGGGGCCACACGTCAACAAGAGGATAGACATGCTGTATATGGGAGGAGGGCATCTCTGAAAAGAAAACAGAAAGGCGCCGACAGTAGAGGGGAGGGAGTCGTGAACTGCAGCGTGGGCAGTAAAACGGAAGAGGACGCTGGGAACTGTAAGGGAATGGAGGAGGGGTTTTGGCACGACTGCTGACAGTAAAGAAGGAGAGAGTGTGGACTGCTGAGAAGCAGAAAGGTGGCGCCAACTGCAACGAAGCCAAAAGAATAAGTTGGCACGTCCACTGCGAGGGAGAGAGAAGAATAGGGAGCGTCGACAACTAAGTAAAGAGACAGTGAGCATCAGCAATAGGAAAGGAGGAGGAACTCTTACGCTAGGATAGCAAAGAGTGGAGAGAAGAGTAGCAAGCCATATCTTGTGCAACCAGCGAGAGCAGAGAGGAAGAGGTCGGATCGCCATTGCTCACACACAGACGAAGGAGCAAGAGGTCTGGCAAGCATGTGGCAACCAGCTTATGGTTAAGAGAGAGTAAGCAAAAAGGAGGGAGGAGTGTAGTAATAAGCAGAGTAAAGGAAGAAAAACGTCACTGCAGTTAAGCCATGTAAGGGTGGTGGCGTCCACTGTAACAAGGTGAGGGTGGTGGCAGTGTCAACTCTAGAAAGAAAAGAGCACATCAACTCGAGAAAGAAGGCAAGGGTGGCACTAACTCCAAGAAAATCGACCAGTGCTGACAGCGCTGTATATATATTTGCTTTGTTGGGATGCAACTCGTGATAGCCAGAAGCTTGGAGGGTAGCCTACTACAGAAATGTATCTTGTTCTTGAGCTGGGTCCAAATATCCACGAATTGTATTTTGAAGATCCCTCAATGTTTGAGATTGTATACTCTGATAGTGATACAGGGTATTGGTCAGTTGTAATTTACATAGATGAGAGGGAGTGGGCAGATTATGAGTGGGTGTTAGAGGAGGATTGTTCTGAGAATATTCTAGATATCCAACTTTGTAGAGACGAAGATTTGTTCTGAAATAAAGTCTTGTTTATGCTCTTGGGTCTGGTGTTCTGGGTGTGTTTGTATCTGAGTATGGAAGTGTGATACTCTATAAAGGCGTAAACAGCTTTACCGCTTCCGTGTCATCACTTTTTGGTGCCCCCACAGAGGAAGAAATTTCCTTCGGTTTGTGAGAGAAGACAGGGGTTTGTGTGAAGAAAGGTTGAGAAGATGGCTCAGGATTTTCCAGAGTATTGGGGATTGCCACAGGAGAGTGCAATCAGGTTTTTGGAGAAGATGGAGTTTACAGCCTTGATGAAAGACATGGCAACTCCTGAAATCCTCTCAGATTTTGACTTATTGCTTATAGGGTGATGCAAAAGCATGGCTACAGATGTTTGTGACTACACACAGGAATGCTCATCAACAAGATACCGTGTAGCCAGAGCTGCATTTTTGGCACAGTTTACCTGTGTAAGGAGTCGGAATGATGTGTGGAAGGAGTTGTGTAAAATTCAGCAGAAGGATGGTCAGGATGTGGATCAGTATCTGATAGAGTTTGGTAGACTGTGGAGTCTATGGTGTGAGGCTTTGATTCCTGAAGTACCCCCGCAGATGATAAAGAGAGATCGGTTTGTGGCTGGTCTTGAGCCAACCCTCCGTCTGAAGGTGGAGCTGAAGAACTTGGATAGCTTTGAGGATGCTGTCAGAGTTGCTCGAGAGAAGGAGTGGAAGGTGAAGCGTCTGAGGCAGATGGGAATACAGGAAGAGCCGAAGAAGTTTGTGAAGATGTCAGAGATTGAGAGTATGCATCTTGAAAGAGAAGCTGTTGTTGTTCCTAAACAGGAGGACACTTTGAAGAGAGACATTCATGATGCAGTGGAACTCATGAAGTCTCTAAGTTTGAATTGGATGGAAGCAGGTGGAAAGGGAAGAAGCTGAGGAGCACCAAATAATAAAAGAGACAATATGCCAATAGGTGAAGGAAATATGGGAGGAACAGGGAGAGGACGAGGCTATTATTTAAGCAATGTCCAATGCTGGAACTGTGGGGAGCGGGGACATATCAGCCCTCAATGTGACAAACCGCCCAGGACAGGTGGTGGAATGTATCCTGTGATGCAAAGAACTAATGATAGATCAGAAGATCATAGTGTTGAGGTAAAAGATCCAAATCAGCCCTCTACTAGTGGAGTTAAATGGGAGGATAAAGGAAAGGGACCGGCTCTCAGCTTGATAGGAGTGGAGACCGTTCCAGAGATCATGCCTGTGGCCAAGAGGACAAGAAGTACAATGGCGGAAGCTGAGCTGTCTTCTAAGAAAGGAAAACATGTCTTTTTTAACATAAGCCCTCAACTAGAGAAGAAGAAAAGGAAGCCAAGAAGACATTATAAAACTTCAGATTTGTATATCGTTCAAGGTAAGGAGGAATATACATTGACGGGAGATTTAAAGGGAAGGGCAACCAATATAACTTTCGCCCAATTTCTTGGGTTGTGTCCAAAGCTTAAGAGAGAGTGGAAGAGGTTGGCAAATCCGAGGAAAGCAAATGAGCAGGAGCCCACGCAAGGTGAAATGGAGCTGATGTCTGTGGAAGACCTTCCTGATATTTTTTCATCGATCGATGCTTGGTGTGAAAGTGTGAGTGTTGGAGAAGCATATGTAGATGGCTGTGCACAAATCAGTGTAATGACTCCGTCCTGCATGGAGCGATTGGGGTTAAAGCTGAATGCTAGTTCAGATTTTAGACTCCGATTGGCAAATCATGCGAAGGTGAAGTGTCTGGGTATATGTACAAGAGTACAGGTAACTGCTTTTGGTGTGATTTGCAGCATAAATTGCCATATTATGCCGGCTGGTTTGGGTGCTTATCCACTGATTTTAGGCAAACCTTGGCTCAGACAGGTGGGTGCCATCCAAAATTGGAGGAGGGGAACTATAACAGTACATAATAAGAGAGGAAGAGCCAGGAAGTTCGATATGAGTAGCAAGCTGGAAATGAGAGTGAGCGTGAAGAAACAAGTGCTGATGAGTATACAGATAGTGAAACCGAGGAAGAAAGTTCTACTTCTGATGATGGAAGCCAGGTATCATTTTTAGTGAAAGAAGAAAATGAGCATGTAATGCAAGCTGAACAGATGTTAAAGGAGGAAGAAGAGAGCAGACTTGAAGATATGGACAGTTTGATGCAGCCTCCATCACCCAGTACAGAGAAAGAGAAGCTCTTACAGAGTATGCTGAATCCCAGATTGCAGCCAGTGGAAAAAGAAGAGTATATGAAGGTAATACATAAATTCCCAGATTTGTTCATTACTTCATATGAAGAGATTCGAGGATTCAAATGTGAACCAATGCCTATAGTATTGAAAGAGGATGTGAGGCCAGTGTTTCAGAAACTGAGAAGAATAAATAGAGAGCTATTGCCTGTGTTAAGAGAGGAATTGAGTAAGTTGTTAAAAGCAGGGTTAATTTATCCAGTAGATCACTCAGATTGGGCAAATCCACTGGTCTTTACTCCAAAGCATACAGGTGGGTGGAGAGTCTGTATCGATTACAAGCCTCTGAATGTTGCAACAAAAAGCAATCACTATCCTCTGCTATTCATTGATGATATTTTGGACAGGGTGGCTGGATATGAGAGATATAGTGTATGTGATGGCTTTTTTGGGTATTTTCAGATCTAAAATGCTGAGAAGGACCAGGCTAAAACCACTATCATTACACCGTGGGATTGCTTCTGTTACCAAGTAGTACCATTTGGTTTGAAAAATGCACCCTCGTGGTATCAGAGGAATACTGATAAAGTACTTGCACCTCTTATAGATCAGAGCGTTTTTGGATGATATATGTGTATATAGTTCTCAAAAGGAGCATGGTAATAAATTGGAGCAAGTATTTTCTAAAATGGATGATGCAAGTGGACATCTAAATCCAAAGAAGTGTAATTTAGGATATTCAAAAGTGAAGCTGTTTTGCGATATATGATATCTCAAAATGGAATTGAACCTGATCCAGAGAAGATAAAAGCTCTTATCTTATTATCTACACCATCAACATCCAGGCAGTTGCTGCAGACTTTTGTCCAAAAGGTAAAATATATAGCAAGATTTATTCCTTTAATGTCTCAATTGCTTTACCCTCTTCAGCAGGCTATGAAGAAAGAACCATTGCAATGGGATGAAGAATGCGAGGAAGTGTTTGAGAAAGTAAAAGAGATATTGGGAGGTATTTCCAGTGTAAAAGCCCCAAATTTCTCTCAGGTCTTCTATGTGAATCCTTCTTTTGGCCCGGATGTGGTTGGAGCAATCTTAATGCAGAGAGGAGATGAGTCCAGATATATAAAACCTGTATATTATGCAAGTAGAGTGAAGACAGAAGCAGAGAGAAAATATACACAGGCTGAATTGGTTTTGTCAAGTCTGCTGGTGTATGCTTGTAGGAAGTTCAGGTCATATCTCCTGATGAGACCATTTGTAGTTCTGACAAACTATACTCTACTCCCTTAGCTGGTGAATGGTACTTCACTCTCAAAAGGTATGATGCGATGGTTACTAGAGCTTCAAGAATATGATTTCTCATTTTTGATTGAAGATACTTGCAAGGCAACTCTAGCAGATCTTCTAACATATAAGGAAGGCCCGATCCTGGTGAGGGAAGTAGATTCAAAGATAGAAAAAGAGGAACAAATTATCATTCCCACAACTCATGTTTTATTCTTTGACGGTTCCTATAAGAGGAGTATACATCAGGCCACTGGGGGTTATATAATCCAGGATTCAGAAGGTGAGCTGATTCTAAAGGATGGGATACATCTGCAAGCTCAAGGTAACAATGAGGACTACAGGCTGCTTTAAAACAGAAAATTCAAAAGTTAATCATAAAAGGAGATTCCCTATTAGTAGTAAAGAAGGTTTTGGGTAGTTGGCGAGCAAAGAATCCGAGATTAAAAAAATGTCTGGCTGATGTTAGGAGGCTGCGACATCAATTTATAGCATGCAGTATTCAACATGTGCGGCGGGAGGACAATCATATTGCACATGAGTTAGCCCAGGAGGTAATTGATCAAGATCTAGTAATTGCAAAAATTGAAGAGCCATTATACAAAGGGAGGGAATACCTGTCTAAGGTGGTGCATTACTTACTCTCAGGTCGCTTGCCTGAAGAGCTCAAAGAAGACCAAAAGTATCATTTTATCAGGAAAAGTAAGCATTATGTCATGATTGGGGATGAATTATACATGCAGGGAGCTGATCAGGTATTGAGGAGAATTCCCTGGAGGGAAGAAATTTATTATATTCTATCTTTAAATCACGAGGGAGCATGTGGAGGTCACTATGCATTTAACGTCACCTTGCAGAAGATATTATTGGAGGGTTATGTATGGCCTTCCATCCAGAAGGATATTCAACACTGGTGCAGGTCTTGCCACCATGAATGCCAGAGAATGGGGAAGAGAATCTTAAAAATGGAGCCGAGAAATATCATGTTGGTATATGACATTTTTGAGAGGTGGGGGTGGATGCAATTGGACCACTTCCCAAGATAACCAGAGGAAAGTGTTATATGCTTACTGCGGTGGATTACCTATCAAAATGGGCAGAAGTGAAGGCACTGAAGAGAGTAGATAGCAAGAAAGTGGCTGATTTTGTGTATGAACATATATGCTACAGATTTGGTATTCCTCTGGAGATATTATCAGATAATGGTCCTGAATTTCGAGGAGAGATAGTTGAACACTTATGCAGAAGATTAAATATCAACCACAAGTATACTACTCCTTATCACCCTCAATGTAATGGCTTGAATGAAAGATTCAATGGTGAATTTAAGCTGATCAATAACCAAAATGATAGAAAGCCATATCAAGAATTGGGATATAGAGATGAATCGTGTATTATGGGCATACAGAGTTGCAGTAAAATCTGGTACACAATTCTCACCCTTTCATTTAGTTTATGGGAAATAAGCACTCATGCCTATTGATGTAGAAATTCCAGCTTTGAAGTTTCTGGTTGAAGAAGGGCATGAACCTATTAACTGTTACAGAGAAAGATTGCTGGCCTTGCAAACGGTCTAATTAGATAGAGAGCTAGCTTTTGATCACTAAGCAGCTATGCAATTGAAAAGACAGAGAGCTAGATTTTGATCACTAAGCAGCTATGCAATTGAAAAGACAAGAGAAAGAGAATGAGAAGGTGAAGCAGAAAGAAATCGAAGAAGGTGATCTGGTTCTCAGGTATAATAGCAAGTTGGACAATACATTTCATATTGCATTCCAGACAAAGTGGGAAGGTCTGTACAAAGTTGAGAGAAAATTTGATAATGGAAGCTATCAGCTTATGTAATTAGTTTGGGTCAGCTCTGAGTTTTGGTTGAGATAAAATCTGCTAGGTAGGAGGAGTGGAGGCATAACCATCAGGCCCTGCATCATCCAAAGGATGTGGAGATCTTGTTTCTTTTGTCAGCGAACCTTCGGGTGAGTGTGTGTGTGTCAGTGCCTGCATAGATGCTGACCATTCATATTGGGCATGCCCTTTGTAGGTGTGTAGTATGAATGGAGATAATGGATGCAGGTGCTAATGCCATCTGGGCAAAGGATAAATAGCGTGAGTGGTATTTATGGGATGTGACAAGGTAATGTGAACAGCCTTAAACGAATTAAGTTTAATATGAAAATTTAGGCTTGAAGGTTCTAGAAAATAAGGGAAGGTGGCAGCTGCCAATAATACCTTGGCAAGTCCCCCTCATTGCGCGCCCCAAAGGTATGGGAGGGGCCACACGTCAACAAGAGGATAGACATGCTGTATACGGGAGGAGGGCATCTCTGAAAAGAAAATAGAAAGGCGCCGACAGTAGAGGGGAGGGAGTCGTGAACTACAGTGTGGCAGTAAAACGGAAGAGGACGCCGTCTGCAGGAAGAAGAAGAGGCTGTTGAACGCAGCTAAGTAGGAAGAGGTGGCGGCGCCGACTGAAGCTGCGAAGACAAGGAAGGTCAACTGCCTGGAGGTGACGAGGAGAGAGGGGGTGCAGCGAAGCCAGGGAAACAGAAGAAGGCTTTGTCGCTATAGCTGCAATAAAGAAGACATGGTGTCAAAGAGCGAAGTAGAGCCAAGACAAGGAAGGTCAACCGCCTGGAGGTGACGAGGAGAGAGGGGGTGCAGCAAAGCCAGGGAAACGGAAGAAGGCTTTGTCACTATAGCTGCAGTAAAGAAAACATGGTGTCAAAGAGCGAAGTAGAGGGAAGAGAAGTAGTGAAGAGGTGGCGCAGACTACAATAAAGCCAGGGGAGAGTAAGCAAAAAGGTGAAGAGGTGGCAGTGACAGGGGGACGTCGATAGGCTGGGAACTGTAAGGGAATGGAGGAGGGGTTTTGGCACGATGGCTAACAGTAAAGAAGGAGAGAGCGTGGACTGCTGAGAAGCAGAAAGGTGGTGCCAACTGCAAAGAAGCCAAAAGAACAAGTTGGCACGTCGACTGCGAGGGAGAGAGAAGAATAGGGAGCGTCGACAACTGAGTAAAGAGACGGTGAGCATTAGCAATAGGGAAGGAGAAGGAACTTCACAAAACAAAAACAGCTCAGAGCAGCAAGCCTTTTGCACAAGTGTAGGTAGAGGATGAGGTAGAGGTTGTGGGTGGCCAAGGTGGTGGCCAAACACGTAATCAAAATTATGGTTAGCATAGTAGCAACAATCCCAAGATTCGACAACAACACACAGGTGGAAGAGTGAAAGACCATGTTTGTTGAAATAGGGGATGACATTGCTCATCCGATTGCCCATGTTGGAGATGTGCCATTGTCTATGTAGGATGGTAAGGTGAAGTACCTTGCAGATGTACTTCATGTTCCAAACATTACAAAGAATCTAGTTTCTGTTAGCCAGATGATTGAGTAGGGTTTGTAGGTCCGGTTTATCCCTGACAGCCATTATGTAGAAGACTTTAAAGATAAGTGCAGGTTGGTTGCAAAAGGCAACAGAGTGGGCATAATGTTTACATTGAATGTAAATATGCCTGAAGAAGTGAGTGCTGCAATGTTTGCAAATGGTTCAGGAGTTGTAGATACAAACATTTGGCATAAGAGAATTGGGCATGCAAATTTGCAAAGAATGAAGTCTATGCAGATTAAAGAAATTGTGACAGGGCTACCTAAGTTTAAAGTTGAAGGTATGCAGAAAGTTTGTGAAGCATGTCAATTTGGAAAGCAAACAAAACATGTATTTCCACATGACAGAAATGTGAGCAGGAATGTACTAGTTGTTGTGCATTCAGATGTATGGGTGGGTGTAGGTACTATGTAACATTCATTGATGACCACACGAGGAAAGTGTGGGTGTATTTCATGAAGGAGAAGAGTGAAGTATTCTCTCATTTTCAGAAATTTAGAGTTATGGCTAAAAAACAAACAAGAAAGCATGTGAAGTGCCTAAGGTCAGAAGGAGGGGGAGAATACTTCTCCAATGAGTTATCTAAATTATTGCGAAAGAATGGAATTCAGAGACAATTTACATGTAGATATACTTCGCAGCAAAATGGAGTTGCTGAGAGCAGAAAAATAGGCACATTGCAGAGATAGTACGCACATTGATGGAGTAGAAAAGAATATGCCGCATAGCTATTGGGCCGAGGCTATGTCTACAGCAGTTTATATCATGAACAATACTCCTACTATAACCATACATGATATAACGTAAGAGGAGAAGTTTACTAGCAAGAAACCTAATTTGTCTTACTTTTGAAAGTTTTTGGATGTATTGCATATGTTCATGTGCTAGATGAGTTGCATGCTAAGCTGGATCCAAAAGCAAAAAAATGTGTGATTATTGGGTATTCCCTTGAGCAAAAGGGATATAGATGTTATAATCCTGCTACACTGACGTGAATTGAGGGTAAGCAGGGATGTTTTTTTTGATGAGATGAGTAGCTGGTATGCTACTAAAAAAGATGTTGTTAGGGCTGATGTAAGTGGAAATGTGGTTGCACAAAATGCAAGTCAACAATCACAGTCATTGAGTGGATGAGGAGAGTCCTCATCCAGCGGTTCTATTGATAGACCATGGAGTGGAAGGTTGCATCACAATACTAGTCCTCAAAATGTAGTTGGTCCATCACATAAAGGCAAAGAGAAAGTGGTTGAGCCCCTTGGTATGCATGATCTTTCTGTAGGGCATTCTCTTGTTGATGGAGATTCTAGTGGCTCTCGGAGATGAGCCTTGATGTCAGGAGCTTGGGATTACAGTAATGAGGACACTTGGTGTGAAGAAGGCTATGAAAGCCATGAATGTAAAGCTACGAAGATTTGGAAGAGTTAAAAACCCTGTGTAGAGGCTGACTTATGATGGTTATGTGGCATATCACTATGCTTACATGGGAAAAGTTGTGCAGGTTGTAGAACCCACATGTTTTGTTGAGGCTATTGGAAATGTGTGTCGGGAGAAAGCTATGGATGAGGAGATGGATGCATTGTATGGAAATAAGACTTGGGATTTGGTGCCATTGCTTGAAGGCAAGAAAGCTATTGGCTATAAGTGGGTATATAAGGTGAAACATAACAATGATGGTAGCATAAGCAGGTACAAGGCTAGACTGGTAGCCAAAGGATATGCGTAGACACATGGGATTGATTATGAGGACACATTTGCCCCAGTTGCAAAGATGGCAACCGTGAGAGTTGTGATTGCGATGGCTGCCAGCTAATGGCTGCACAGCTAAAGGCTGGTTTTTACATTAGATGGATGTAAAAAATGCGTTCTTCATGGTGACTTGCAAGAAGAGGTGTATATGGATCAGCCACCAAGTTTTGAGGATACAAGTCACCCAGAGTATGTATGTAAGCTTCGTAAGGCCTTGTATGGCTGAAGCAAGCTCCACGTGCATGGCATGACAAGATTACTGAGTATCTTGTCACTATTGGTTTTCATATGGCAGATGCAGATCACTCTTTGTATGTACGCAAAAGTGATAAGGGTATTGTGATCATCACCATTTATGTAGATGATCTTATTGAGGATGACAACTTGGAAGAGATTGAGCATGCGAAAAGTCTTCTCAAAAGGAAGTTTAAGATGAAGGATTTGGGAGATCTATGCTACTTTTTGGGAATTGAGGTCATTCGCACACCTGAGGGTATTTGGTTATTTGTCACAGAGACAGTATGTATTGGACATGTTGTCCAAGTATGGGATGGCTGATTGTAAGTTAATCTCGGTGCCATTAGATCAAAATGGCGAGCTTAGTGTGGATGCAGGTTATGTGTTGGAGGATCTCACTATGTACAGGAAGATTGTGGGGAGTTTTATCCATGTCATTATCAGCGGCGGCAGGCCAGATTTGAGCTACATTGTTGGCTTAGAGACCCAGTTTATGCAGGTTCCCCACAAACCACATCTATGTCATTATCAGCAGGCTAGATTTGAGCTTCATTGTTGGCTTAGAGACCAAGTTTATGCAGGTTCCCCACAAACCACATCTTGACAGTGTGTGATGCACACTTTAGTACTTGAGGACCACTGTTGATTATGCATTGTTTTATGTAGCAGGTGTACCATTGGAGCTATATGGGTACACATATGCAGAGTAGCATCTCAGACATGAGATCTACCAGTGGATTTATGTTTTCATTTGGAGTGCTACTGTGACATGGAACAACAAGAAGCAGCCCACAGTTGCCTTGTCACGTACAGAGACGTTGCAGTGGAAGCATGTGAGGTAGCTTGGTTATGCAAGCTACTTTGCTGATTTGGGGTTGCATGTGGAGAGAAAGATCATCATATATTGTGACAATCTTAGCAGTATACAGTTGGGTATTCACATTATGGACTGCTTGTATATACTCTATTATGTGTGTTAGTCACTTTATCTTCTTTGTAGACCTGTTTTGTTGTGTGAAAAGAAGAGGAATTTTTGGCCTCTCACCTTGTGTGTTCTCTTCTAGGGTTTGTTTGAGTGTGTGTGTGCTTGAAATAGCTCAAGCTCTCTTCCACTCTACATCTTTTCAGGAGGTACTAGAGGAGTTGCTGCATAGACCATCGGGAATGGGTTTCAATAGGCTTAGGGTGTTTGTGTTGCTGGCATGGGTGGGAGGTACTGATAAAATAAGTTGGGAGAGTTTCTGCTTGATATTTGATTTGCATAGACAGGGAGTTGTATGTTAGTGTTGCTCGGGGATGAGGGGTATTGGTGTATTCTACCACAGCTACTTGAGCTCCGTGCTGAGATGATGTGACCTGGGGTGGTTGAGGAGTTGGTACATAAGTAGCCATGGGGGAGGGAAGTGTAAGTAGGTGGGGCCATTGGTGATAGTGTTAATATAAGCTTGGGATTGGGGGTAGCTTTTTTTGCCGATTGATGGTTCAAAAATGGTGTTGGGTTTGGTTGGTGGCGAGGGACCTAGGCAAGAGTCAAAGCACTACTAGTTGGTTCAAAAATGGTGTTGGGTTTGGTTGGTGGCTAGGGACCTGGGAAAAAGTCGAAGCACTACTAGTTGGGGTCACCATGTAGTCTTCGGCGAGGGGATTAAGTGGGGTGGCCCCTTTCTTAAGTTGTTATTGCATAAATTGAAGTCCCTTGAGGTAATAATACTCATTGTCCTCATGGCCTGTCTTTGAGAAAAATGAGAAATATTTCTTGGTGGGACAACCACTTGGAATATGGCCTTACGAACTACATACTGGGCACCATGGACTTGTCTTGGGATCTTTGGCCTTGATTTGCTTGATCTCCTTCCTCAGTGGTGTTGCCACATGGCCACATTCTCTTGTTGTGACCTTTTAAAATCTTTAAGCTCCTTCTTGAGCATGGCAAGCTTGCCCAGCAGGGAAGCAGATGTAGAAGCTACCGTTGAGGCTAGAGGAACTGTTGTAGGAGCCAAAGACATGCCATGGATAAATTGGGACCAAGAGGTACTGGTCTTTGCCATGAGGTGATGTGTAGCTCTGCCCTTGAAGTCTTACAGGGTTTCTTGGGGTGGAAAGGTCTCTCTCATCTTCATTGTTGCCATTTGAGTAGGTGAAGCACTCACTGTTGCAGCATGTAGTTTTCAGGATCTTGGGGTAGCCAAGCAACCAAAAATTTAGCTCTTGTGACAATTTGGGCCACTTACTCCCGAACCAATCTCTACCTCTCATCACAAGTGGTGAGATATCATGTGGCACATGCTTGGGATGTGAAGGGGGAAGAAATTGATGATGTTTGTCATTGTGGACAGGTAGCTAGGTCCTCCACAATCAACCAAGAGAGACTCCCACTATTACCTCTAACCTTCGCGTGACCACACTCTGACCGCCATCACCACCGGTGCCCTTCGACATCTCCTACCCATCGGGTCCTCCGACTACCAGATGCACTTACAACTTGCCATATTTTGCTTTCTTATCTATAAGAAAAGATCAAGGATTGAAATTTTGTAGATTGTCTTATTGCACTTTCTTATCTGTAAGAAGAAGGATTGAAATTTTTTAACTTGGCACTAAAACTTCTTCTACAAAACATGTCTCTTAAGTCACTAGCCTCTTAAGGGGTAGGATAACAGTCCCTAGGAATTAAGGTGGTGCCCTCTCTCCACTAGAATTCAAGTTTAAATCCTTTTCTCTCCCCCCACCCCCGTCTCGCCCTACCTGATGCCCCCAAACTCCACAAAGAGGTGAGGTTAAAAAAAATGTATGTGTGTCTAACTCCTTGCAAACAAAAAAAAGTCACCAATAATGTCTTGAATACCACCCTATCATACCCCTAAGTCAAATGGCAACAATGAAAACAACTTAGCTTACACACCTTTAAAGTTTCAACATTATTGTTTTAAGAAACAAAATTTCAAGATATACCTTTAAAAACATGTAATTAAAAATAATAAAGTCGATTATGTTGGCCCTAAGCCTAGAGAGAGAAAATAAGATTGTGGAGAGAGAAAATAGCATTAAGGAGGAGGAAAATTACCTTAGTTCAATTAAAAATTGATAGGATTGGTATTTAGAATTCTTTTTGAGAATTGGTGCAAGTTTAATCGAAGAAGTCTAGAGACATAAATATTTAGAAGGATAATTCTAGAGAGAGAAGAGGAGATTCTAGAGAGAGAAAAAGTGACCTTCTAAGCAAATAGAATTAAGGATAAGATTAGGTTAAAACCCTAGATGTGACTCCAAAATTTAAGTTATATCAAAGATTTGTGATGTCTTGTTAAGCTTGCATGACTTACATTGCTTTGGATGTGAATATACTATATTTTAATTAAAAAATTTATCATTTGTTTGGAAAACCTTATTTATGTGTTACATATGTTTGTGTTCAAATTAGGCACTTACACTAGACATTTTCATAACTTTTTTGCATAGCCTTTAACACATGATAGGAGCTTAGATTAAGGTTCAACTCTTACCACATCTCTTCTACTTCATCTTTACTCACTTAGTAATGTGATAGAATCACCTACACCTAAATCTATGGCTAATTGATTGCTCACCAAAATCATAGGAAGGAAACTCCTACATTTTAGCAAGCTGTAAACTGTACCAACACCCACTTTTGAATAGCTAGTATCTCTCAAATGGTGTCGAATTTAAAGATGGTAAAAACTAGAAAGTTGTAGCCAATGATATAAACTATCATTTTGCAAAGTCTCATTAGCACCAGCATCATAGGCATGGAATATTATAGTTGTAAATAGCCATTATCATGTCTATCACTAATCAAGGATCTCACCTATCACTAATCAAGCTCTAAGATCTATATATACCCAATGTAATTTGTTGTGATTAGAGTGAGTAATACAAGGATAGAAAGGTATATTAAGGTTGATCAACAGCCAATTAGGTTTTGAGGGATTGAGTTAATTCTCCCATGTGTTAAGTAAATCTAGTTCATTCCAAGTTGTAATGTATTAAAAAATTAGATATATATATATACATATGTGTGTGTATATATATATGTATATGTATATATATATATATATATATATATATATATGCATATACATATATGTGTGTGTGTATATTGGGTGTGTGTGTGTGTGTGTGTATGTGCCTAAAATATATATAATGAAATATATAAATATAGATATATACAAAAAGTCTTTTTTTTGTGGGAGGGGCTGTTGATACAATCACTTAAGTACTAAGGCTCCATCATGTCCAAATAAAAAACCAAAAACTAGAGTAAGAAACTGGGAAGAATTAAAGCTAAATCTAGGGATATGAAAGATAACCATTTTAGGTGTTGAAAATCTAAATGATCTTGCAATACACGTAAGGATACACACACACACACACACACACACACACACACACATGTATGTGTTTGTGTGTGTGTATCCTTATATGTGTGTGTGTGTGTATGGCTAAAATATATATTTTTAATTAAATATATAAATATAGATATATATAGAAAGTCTTCTTCTTTGTTGGAGAGGCTAGTTGATATAATCACTTAAGTACTAAGGCCTTATCATGTACAAATAGAAAACCAAAAACCAGAGTACTAAAGCTAAATGTGTAAGGGATATGAAAGATAACCATTTTAGGTGTTGAATATCTAAATGATCTTTCAATATGCATAAAGACAGACATACACACACACATGTACACGTGAACACACACACACACACACACACACACACACACAAAACAAGAAACCATTTTCTTTTTTAAAAAGTTTACCTTCTATGGGTAGTTTCTCCTTTTCGGAACCTTTGAAGATTCTGGAAGAAGGAAACTAGATACCGCACACACACACACACACACAGAGGTATTGTTGAAGGGTGATCCCCTAAAACCTAAAATCTCTCTCTCTCTCTCTCTCTCTCTCTCTCTCTCTCTCTCTCTCTCTCTTCTTTGTCATTTATGAAAAACTATATTCTTTTTTTTTTATAGATAATGACTTCTTGAAAATAACATACATAAATGGTGTAAATTTGACAATATTGGATTAAATTTTAATAAATATTTAGAAGTTATCATCAAAAAACAAAAGATCAAGGTATCTTTATTACCCTTTGATTCTAGTTTGATCTCTTTAGATATTGATCAAAGTGTTCTGTCAACAAATAAGGATGCCGGTGATTTGGATGTTATTTATTCTAGTCCATTAAAATGAGTTAGTTTTTGTGCCACTAAACAACTCGCACATGCAATACGCCTTTGAGGATTGGCGCTGATAATTGAGAAAAATGTGTGCATTCAAATTAGGATCTATCTGGGCAACTACTAGAGGTGATGATGAGCTACAAGGTAGTACTAAATGGGGAATATAGACAAAAGTCCACGGATCGAGAGTTCTATTGAAAAAATGTTAAGAGAGGATATGGAAAATTCTTCTAAGGCTATTATTGCTAGCAATGCTCAAATTCAGAATGATGTAAAAGACATGCATAGTGTTCTAGAGTAATTCATGTGGACAAATGTAGAGAGATCCAGCATGTGCAATAGAGATTATAAATAACATGTAGATGCATTGAGAGCCTTAGGGTCTTTATTTTACATGATGAAATGATAAGTCTCAAAGTTAACTTGAGTAGGATGAAAGCGATTATGAATAGAATGACTAATACATTAGAGCACTTTATGCCTCCTTGTTGTTGACTCGCTATATGGACCATTTTTTTAGGGGTTTTAGGATGTTTTTTGTATTGACATGCAAATTTTCTTGGTGATATATACATTGGAGCGCTTTGTGCCTCCTCACTATTAAACTTGCTATATGGATAATTTTTATTTTATTTTTTATTTGGGGACGGGGGAGGGGGGTTAGACTACTTTTTATATTGACATTCAAACTCTCTATGATATAGATGCAATTACCTCAATTGAATGGAAAGACAAAGCTGGTCAAAGTGATTCCATCTGTTTCTCTATTTGATTGTCTTTGTCGTTGCCTTGATCGAGAGCAATGCAAATGAATGTGCATGCAAGTCTTTGTTGTTACCTTGCTCCTTAGCCATGTCCATGTAAAATAAATGTGCATGTAAGTTTAAATGTATAAACTATGATGTCATGTGCATACATAAGTAAGTAATTATAGTTTTTAATACGCACACTGACAGAAAATATATACACATACACTTGGATAATATATTTGTGTAGCTACAAATGTGTGGGAATAGTAGATGACGGTTATTGACTTAGTTTTGTTATCTAGTGCATGACGACAAAATGAATTATTGGAAGTGCATAATACTTCGCGTTTAGCACAACTTGAATGATGTTATTTTTTAAATATCACACACAGAGCCTATCGGCAAATGTTGCTAACGAAAGAAAGGTGCTTAAAAATCACACATATAGGTTTGCAAAAGGAAGAGTGAAAACAGTTTAGGAGGGGAGTACGTGAATGTAGGGAGAAACATGAGTGTAATAATCAAACCTAGAATGTGACAGTACAAACTTCTATAGACAGAGTCGGAGTAGTTGGATCCAAATCAATATATATTTACCAATTTGGATGTCACATGTACAACACGTCACAATATTGTTACACAAAGAATAATTGTTAGAAGTAAAGAATCTAAGTTTGCTGAACAAAGGGTGGTAGTTAGCAGAGGAGTAAGTGAATGTAGGGATTAACCTGAGTGAAATAATCAAGGCCAGAATGTGACACTATGGACTTCTAAACAAAGAGTAGTAATTAATCAAGATCAAAATTTAATTCGAGTATTTAGGTTTATAGAAGAAACAATGTTGTGTTAGAAGAGGAGTAAGTGCATGTAGGGATTAATCTGAGTGTATCAATCAGGCATGGAATGTAACACTATAGAGTTCTTTAGAGAGAGTAGTAATAGTTGATCCAAATCAAAATAGTTTCACTCATTTGGAAGGAAATAGAGGTTCTCAGTTTGCAGGGAGTGCGGTTCACAAACCAGAGGTGATGTGTCAGGCTCAATAGTGATGTGTCTTTCTATTGCTCTCATCAATATCCTACAAGAGATGACATAAGGCATCCAACAACATATCCATTATTTCTTGGTACGTGTAGTGTTCACTCATTGGGAGGTCTGGATTATATTTGTAGTTTTTTCCATCCTCAGGTAAGAATACTCCATCAACAAAAGTTGTGTGGAAGCATTGTTGTGGAGCTGGAAAGGTATCTTTGTTAGCCTTAGAGAATCCCCCTAGGGCTATTAAAGCTCTTTTTCTTAGTATTGATGCTAAAAGAAAGTTATTCCAAAAGGATATATGAGTTTATAATAATGCCTTAGCTTTTGTTTTGCTCAATTATCATGTTGATGAAATATTTGGCATAAATAGAGGTGTGTATAATTTCTGAGACATTTAGAATTAATCTTAAGCTAAGTTTATTCTAAGAAGACTAGAAAAGCATCCCAACACGCTATGATAATCGAGACGTGTATCTTTTTGCTATGTTAGTAGGGATACGTGTTCCATAATAATACACCTAGTGCATATAATACACTTTTTGCTATGTTAATAGGGATACGTGTTCCATAATAATACACCTAGTGCATATAATGGCCAACTCTAAGGTCTTGAGACTCACCTTTAGTTGGGATTCTCACCTAGCTGAGCGAGATGGATTCCCATCACATAAATCTATAACCTCAAGTAAGAGGAGGGTGAAAGAATGTAGGACTATATTGCTAGAACCAAGTATCTCCACATGAGATGTATCCCCCCAAGACACTAGATGACTTATTGATCTCTCATCGATTGACTTCTGAACAGTATCAAAAGCAAGAGTCTTCATGACCATCTCTACAAGTCTAGACCCTACCTCTTTGATACATGCAAGGTGACATTAGATATATTAAACAATCTCCAAGACAACGATGTATAAGTTATCCTTCCAAACCAAGTGATAGGGGACACATCATCAAAACCCTCACATCGAAAGCCTCAAGGGGGGTGCCCAACGGCACTAGCTAGGAGGGAAAAATAATGTAGGACTAAATTTTTAGAACCAAGTATCTCCAAATGAGATGTAGCCCCCACCACAAGAGACAAGCTGTCTGATCGATTCATGATCGGGATCTCAAGATCAAGAGGCTTCAAGACCATCTCTACAATTCTAGACACAAAATCTTTGATGGGTGTTGCAAGGTAATAGACCTAGCTGGTAATCTCTAAGACAAGGATGTAGAGGTCATCCACCCAAACCAAGAGATAGGGGACACATCATCTAAATCCGCAAATGCAGCTAAGTGAGGTGCCTATTATGGCTTATTCTCAAGAACTCTACCATTATAGAATATGTGAAAAAAGAAACAACCATCATGGGATACTTACCTTGCTTCTAGCTCTCAAGACTGTTAGCCTCCAAGCACTACTAGTGGTTGCGGGCTCCAAGATCGCGTGTGTTGTCACCACCAAGAAGATTCTTCACCTCCATGCAAATAAGGATGCACCTCTCTCACTCTCACTCAAAAGTTACATGCATGTAACTTGATAGACATCCTAGATGATGATAATAATATAGAATGACTTTCTCTTCGTCGTCGTGGAACCTGTGTTCATACCAAATCACATCACCTCTTTATCAAAGCTCTATATTGCTTCCTGTTTCTAATCTAATAAGACTAAAATTAGTTTCAAGAAAAAGCAACATGCGGCTACTATGGTTGGGTCCAGTATCCTTCCCCATGTTCCGATCATTGAGAGGAACCCTTTTCTTTGAATCTCTGTGTTGTCAAACCATGTTGGCTCAAAGATTGAAAAGTTAAAACAGACATGGGTTTCCCTTTTTTGTTTTACTACAAATGCAACTATTGTCTCTTGATTGGCATGTAAAGTGGCATTAGGGAAAATATGGACTACAAAAAGGACCCTATAAGGATTAGCTTAAGTTGCTAAATGCTAAACTTGGATCCATAGTGGGGGACAAGGTAATGAATATCCTACTTTATTTTTTGGGTCCCTTTTTAGACTAGTAACTCCTAGATCCTCTCTTATTTTTACTCTACGGTCCACTCACTTATTGAAAAATTAACCAATATTTCTAAAGTCCACTCTCATTTTTTATTTTTATGTATGAGATTCCTTGGATCACTTTTTAATGTAGTCCCACACCTCTCTCTTCCCTAAATTTTGGGGGTATAAGAACCCCTAAAAATAGGGTTTTTTTTTTAAATTTTTAAAATTATCATTTTTTAATAAAAAAAGGGTCCTCAATCAAATATAACCCCTAAAAGTACTGTGACACAAAGTTGGGGTTTTGACTTCGGTCACTTCTTAGAATCAAAACACAATTGTATTAAACCTCACGGCCTCCTTAGCTCCCTTTCTCTCCCGAGGTTAAGATAAAGATAAACACATCAAAGGTGAGATCGTAATTCATGGAAGGAAAGATGAAAGGCTCAGGAGAAGTAAGAATTCCTGCCAGTCTTGCAGCTCCAAACAAGAGGGCATTTCTTTGTTGGAAGAAAATCTTCCGACTAAGGATTATATGAACGAAAACATACGGGGAATGTTGGTACGGTTCATCCGTTCGAATTGGCCAACATCTTAAAGTAAAAGAATATAGCAATCACTTACAAGAGGATAAGATAAATTGGATTTGCTTTTTGATAAGAGATTAAGAGAAATTAATCATTATTAAGAAGAAATAATGACCAAAAGTCTATAAAAATAGAGATACACATAGAATTGCAATTATAAATCCATATAGACTATACAAAGGAGGATTACAAAGGTACGTAGAGCTTGAAGAGAGCTTCACGTCTATATAAAAACTTTCAAAAACGGGCAACCGAACGAAAGCATTTTACTATAAGACTATAAAACTACCAAAATTTGCCTAAAAGTTAGCAACTTTGGGACAAATTCTGATCATCAATGAAGTAAAGGATTAAGAAATTAGTTACATGAGTGGAAGAGCATGTAAAGAGCTTCCTAGCCAAATAATCCATTTTAGAAACCAATACCCGAGTGATGAGTAATTACCGGTTGAAATTTGGGTATTATACTATAAAAACTGCACTTCCCTCTCTTTGCATGAAACCTCAATTTTCACATAGCCTCTTGCCTTTCATCTCCATGATTCAAGCTAGAGGGTAAGGGTTAACATTGCTCAGCGGACAATTGTAAAGATTTACCTATGGTCCCCAAAGTCTTTCCACGTGCTCATTACCGGCTAAAACCATTGGTACCTCCAAAGGAGGGTGGCAATAAGGCAAGGGCTACCTTGAGAAGTCACAGGCCCACCAAGATAATAACTCCTTATCCCACTTATCATGAATCATCAAAGAGGTCCAAAATTGGGTTAAGCATGAGGAGCTAGTGCTAAATGAGGCATTCACATGTAAAGAGAGTCTTTGAATCAAGGTTTAAAGATAAAAGGATGGCAATGACACAAAATGCTCAATTGAGGAGGCTTCATTCATTGATTTGAAAGGGAGAGGAGGGCTTATTTTATAGGTGGAGAATCACCCTCTCTTCCATCGTTACAAATTACAACATAAAAATCTTCAACCCTTCAGTGACATAAGGGTAGATGTCACCACCATCAATTGTCCTCCTAGGCTAAGTCTTCTATTAATTATTAAATTGAAGACTTTTTGACTTTGAAAGTGTGATGAGATAATAGCCAAGTCTAAGTGGCATGTAGGTGGAGATCCCACTTACACATGGCGGAATTCTCTTCTTCCATGTATGCACCTACACACACTCCTCCACATGCCTTCTACACTCCCCAACTTGTAGCCTTATTATGAATATTATATTAATAATATAATTAAAATCCATGTGAGCATGAAGGCCCACTTTTATTTTCCACATCACTAGCCTATCTACCATACCAAAGTATTTATCAAGCATACTTGTGGCATTTACAATGTGTGCACCCTAAATCAAGTACAACCTCTATATTTGAAGATAGAATGCTGTTATCAAGTACAACCTCTATATTTGAATATAGAATGCTGTTATCAGGGTAGCCACCAAGCCGCTACATCATCACGCCGTTACTCCATTGTGGGCATCGCAATCTTCTTGGACAAGCTTCCACCTTATTACCATTGAGAAACCATCAAAATATGTACAAAATTGAAAATGAAAGATATCAAATTTTCATGTCACATCTTTCCCCCTAGCAGATCTTCCATGCTTGTCTTGGGGGTCTGTTGGCCATAGTGCTCAAGGGTAAAATATCTTTAGCCGGTACTCATTGGCACGTCCAGGAATCTCCTAGCCACTTGCATCCTCTAGAAGATAGGTGTTATTTTTGAACTTTTTCTTTATCCTGAAGGGACCTTCAAAGTGTCGAAGAAGCTTCTTATCTAGCCATTTCTCCACACGGCCATCATACCTCATGAATAAGCTTCCTCGCTTGAGTTCTGGCTTCTTCTTCTTCTTTGTGTGAGAGTGTCATGCCTTGCCTTGCGCTGTTATTGTGCAGCCTCCAAATTTTGAAGTGCCTGAAGTCACCTCTCATCCAAGGTCTCCACTTGTACTAGGCGTTGGACATGTGTTTCTTCTTCATTATTCAAGCGTGCAAAAGATGTGCGAAGGCTTGTGATTTCCAATTCTATTGGCAAAATAGCCAGCATTCCATAAACTAGCTCAAAAGGTGTGAAACCAAGAGAGAGTTTGTGAGTTGTCCTATAGGCCCATAGGACCTTTGGCAAATGCACATCCCACTTTCTCTTCATAGTATCCACTAGCTTAGACAAAGATCCACAAAGAAATCCATTAGTTCTTTTCTACTTAACCATTACATTGGGGAGTTGACATAGCATGCTTTATTTTTTATTTTTGCACCAAAGCTTCAATCAAGTCATTCCTAAAAGACCTCTCCCCATCTATAAGGATAATAGGGAGTTGACATAGCATGCTTTATTTTTTATTTCTGCACCAAAGCTTCAATCAAGTCATTCCTAAAAGACCTCCCCCCATCTGTAAGGATTTTTAATGGACACACAAATCGGGCACATATGTATTCCCTGGGGAGAAAGGATGCCACAGCCACTGCTTTATTATTGACCATGGCCTTTGCTTCTGCCCACCTTGTTGCATAATCTGTGGCCACCAATATGTAATACTTCCCATGTGAGGAACGAGAAACTGGGCCCACAAAATCTAATCCGCACTTTTCAAATCGACCATATGCTAGGATAGGGTTTAAGGATCCGGGGACCAATTGCTTATGCCCATATACCTGGCATACTTCACAGCTTTTGCACCACTCATAGACATCTTTGCTGAGTCGAGGCCAATAATAACCTGTGTTAAGGATCCTCTGGTGGCTGAGGCAAAGTGACCTGAACATTCATGACATAATTCCATAATCCTTTTAGATTCTTCCAAGCTCACTACCCTCCTAAGAATCTTATCCTTACCTTGCTTGTAATAAAGAACATCCCCTAGAATTGTGTTAGGATGATTTTTCCTTGTAAGCCTTTGCTTGTGTTGAGGATTCAATCTAGGAGAGAAGTATCTTGTATCTAAATAGTGTTGAACATCTTGGAGCTCACGCCAACCTATATCCATTTATGCAAGAAAAGCTACTTTGAAAGAAGCCAAAGTTTTAGTAGCCAATTCATCAGCCTTTTGATTATCCTTCTTGTGTTAACATGCACCAATTTACAAAACTCAAAAGCTTCTTTTAACTCCATTGCCCTTTTATACAATTCTTGGAGATTAGGACTCCTTGCCTTATATTCTCTTTTCATTTGTCGGATGACCAATTGCAAATTCCCTTTAACCTCTACCTCTTTTATTCCATCTTTTATGTAATCTTCTAATCCCCAAATTAATGCATTGTACTCAGCCACATTATTTGATATAGCCTTTGGAAATTCCCTACCCTTGGCCCATACCTCTTTTCCTTCTGGATCAAATAAAATTATCCTCCCAGCCCCATACCTCTTTTCCTTCTGGATCAAATAAAACTATCCCCCCAGCCCCACATTGCCTGGAAGGGCTAAAGGCTCCATCAAAATGCATAGTGAAAGCAATTGGTGGTGTCTGCAAATCTTCATATACTTCTTCCTTTGTTCCTGTTCCTTCTTCCTCTTCCTTCCTTGTTGTAAGCAAATCTGCAAGAGAGGCCCTAGTGGTGTTTTCTATAATAAAAGTGAAAGAAAATTCTTGAAGCTCACAAATCCACTTTGCAAACTTCCCTCCTACAGGATTGGGTTTGCGGACCAAGAATTGTAAAGAAGGTTGAGATGTGACGAAGAAAAAAGGGCGAGGTAACAAGTATGACCTGAACTTCTTTACTACAAAAACAAGAGACAAACCACCTTTCTCCATTTCACCATACCTCTCCTTGGCATTAGTGAGTTGTCGGCTTGCATAAAACACTGGTTGCATATGCCCTTGCTCTCTCTTTTGAAAGAGTATAGCACCCACTGAATGTGATGAGACACGTGTTCACATAAAAGTCCTCTCCCCACCTAGGAGGCTGCACAATTGGACTTTGACTCATGCATTCCTTGAGCAAACAAAAAGATTGAATTTGATCGGGCCCCCATCAGAAAGAAACATTTTTGTTTGTAAACAGATGTATAGGAGACATCTTCTCAGAGAACATGTCAACAAAGCATTGGTAATACTTTGTTTTACCCAAAATCCTCCTTACCTCCCTTACATTGGTAGGTGGTGGGAGCGCCACAATTGCCTGCAGCTTCTCAGGATCCATCCCTATGCCTTCTTCTGAGATAACATGTCCCAAGAGAACCACCTTCCTTTGTACCAGAGCAGCATTTTCCAGGATTAAGACACTCTTTTGCATCATCAATACTTTGCAAGGCCAACCTCAACTTTTCCAAGTGATCCATGCGGCTTGAATAAATGCACAAATCATCCAAAAAGACCCTTATAAACTTTCCCAAGTAAGGTGCAAATACCTGGCTCATGAAGCGTTGAAAAGTTGCTGGTACATTGGTCAAGTCAAATGGAATCACCCTATAGGCATACACTCCCCAACAAGGGATGATAAATGAGGTTTTCCTTTGATCTTCTTCACAAATCCGGATTTGAAAGTATCCATCACACACTCAATAGAACTCGACCTGCAACTTGATCCAAAATCTCATCTCCTGAAAGGGTAGAGGATAATAATCTCTCTTTGTGCATGCATTCAAAGGGCGAAGTCCACAAACACACACACGCCATTTTCCACCCTTTTTGGGAGTGACTACAACTGGGGAAATCCACTTTGAATTCTCTACTGGAAAAATAAATCCAGCTTCAAGCAAATTAGTTACCTCATTCTTAAGCACCTCCACTTGCACTACTCCGAAACACCTTAGCCACTGTACCATTGGCTTACTTTGGGGCTTGAGAATAATCTTGTGCTCCACCAAGGTAACTTGGCGTACTTGAGTAGCTATTTGCAAAAAGGTTAGGAAATCCATCCAACATTTTTAAGTAATTCTCCCTTTCAGTACCTGCTATGGACTCATCAAGAAGAAGTTCATTCTGTTTGGTGAAGACTAGTGAGGTCCACATCTCCTTTCTTGAACATGGTTGAAGAAGCTTCCCCTTCCAAGGCTCCATTGTCTTCAGCATCCCCTCGTCGATCCCTTCCCAGGGAAAGACCAAATCCAACTCCCTCCACCTCTCCTTCTGAGATGGAATCCTCGAAGCTACCACTTTTCTCCTCTTCATCGGATGACTCTGACTCTGAACTTTTGGAAGTTGAAGGTTCACCTCTTGCCATTTTCTTGCCGACTCTTGATGTTGTAGTGGACCTTCTTATTCTCACCTTATAGAATAAGATCACCTGTCTCCCACTTTTGAATTGCCTTCACTTGGCAAAGCCATGGCCTACCTCCCATATCAATGGGTAAGCGCTAACATAAGGCTTTGTAGGAATGACCTGAAAAGTTGTAGGCACAGAAATACCACCCAAATTCTTGACAATTTCTAAGGTTTTCACCCTAGTATTATCAGCAAGTTTGATGTGATAGGGAGAGTTAGTAGAAGACAACTTTAAATCGGCATCTTTCATTGTTTTTTCACTCATGACATTGATTGATGTACCTCCTCAATGTATGCATTAGAAATTTTTTGTCCCTCAATGATGACATCAATCATAGGCACATCATCTCCTATATCAATATCCACCTTTTGAGCCATAGGAGTCCCATTATCCCTCTTCTTCTTTTTCTTAGATTCCCTTGTGCTAGCCAGCTTACCCCATTCCTTTTTGAGCTTTGGAAAGAGTGCTAAAAGCTGTCCAAATGTGATTTGTGCTGTTTTCTCTCCTAAGATCTTTTAAGAGGTCATAACTAAGAGATCCTTGTCTAAGAGGAAAGTTAGATTGTCCAATTTTTCTCCTAGACGACTTCTTCTTCTTCTTATTTTTTTGTTCTTCTTCAGATTTATCTTCTTGTTCTTCTTCTTCTTGGCTCCTAGTTTTACTACCCCTTTTTGCCATTAATGGCATCGATGTTTCCTCAGGCTTCTTCTGAGCATGTTTCATCTAAAAGTGCTAAACTTTTATCCTCTCTTTTTCTCAATTTTGGACACTCGGTGTGCGATAGTGTCCCTTCTCTTGACATTCATAGCATGTGACACTACTTCTATCCCTAGGTTTATCCTCAACTCGTGGAACCCTAGGTGGCCTTGCGTTGACTAAGTGTAACTTCAAATCAACAAATTTTGCCATAAGTTGTGCAATGTTATGATCCAAGGATGGAGTTTGTACCTAAGATGTTGAGGCTATCTCTACTCATGGTAGGGTCGGCACACTCGGAGAAGATTGGAATGTGGACTCAATATGAAGAGTGGCCTCCTTCTTCAAAGCAATATGAAGAGCCTCTTTAAAATAAGTGGGATCTTTGCTAAGAACTTTTTCATGCAAGCGGGGATTCAAAGCCATGATAAACTTGCTCATCTTAAGGTACTCCATTGCTAAAGAACTCTTTGAATCTCCCATAGAAGGTGAAAAAGAAGAAGCAACAACATGTAAAGGAGCTTGTTGATATTTGATAAACAAGGCTTTATACCTCACTAAAAAGGCAGAAACTGACTCTCCTTCCTTTTGGAAAATCTGATCCAATTGCAATAGTAAAGCATTTGGTGACCACTGTCCCAAATCTCTCCTTCATTGCTTTGGTCAACCTTTCCCAATCATTCTTGGACTCCTCTGGCAAAGCCTGATGCCAAGTTAAGGCCACACCCTCCAAGAAATCTAGAAGTATTTCTGCCCTCTCCTTCATAGACCAACCCGTCAAGCGGCATGCTCAGTTAAATTCTCGGAGATAACTCCTCGGGTCTGAGTCTTTCCGATCCTTGGAACACTAAAATGTTGAACATCTTACACCAAAAGATGAGTAGCAAAACAGGGAAAATTTACTTATTTCAAAATAACTTTTCTTTAATCATGCGGGACCTTAAGGTTAAAATAGAATAATTCTAAGTAAAACCTGCCTGCCAACTCCACCAAAAGATGTGACACAAAGTTGGGATTTTGACTTCGGTCACTTCTTAGAATTCAAACACACTTGTATGAAACCTCACAACCTCCTCACCTCCCTTTCTCTCCCTAGGTTAAGATAAAGATAAACACATCAAAGGTAAGATCATAATTCATGGAATGAAAGATAAAAGGCTCAGGAGAAGCAAGAATTTCTGCCACTCTTGTAGCTCCAAACAAGAGGGCAATTCTTTGTTGGAATAAAATCTTCTGACTCAGGATTATGTGAACGGAAATATACCAGGAATGTTGGTAAGGTTCATCCGTTTGAATTGGCCGATTTGGATGGAACATCTTAAAGTAAAAGAATATAGCAATCACTTACAAGAGGATAAGATACATGGGATTTGCTTTTTGATAAGAGATTACGAGAAATTAATCATTATTAAGAAGAAATAATGGCCAAAAGTCTATAAAAACAGAGAAACATAAAGAATTGCAGTTTTAAATCCATATAGACTGTACAAAAGAAGGTTACATAGGTATGTAAAGCTTGAAGAGAGCTTCGCGCTTGTATAAAAACTTTTGTAAACGGGCAACCGAGCGAAAAGTTATGAGCATTCTACTATAAGACTATAAAGCTGCCAAAATTTGCCTAAAAGTTAGCAACTTTGAGAGAAATTCTGATCATCAATGAAGTAAAGGATTAAGAAATTAGTTACATGAGTGGAAAGAGCATATAAAGAGCTTCCTAGCCATTGATCAATTTTAGAAACTAATACCCGAGTGATGAGTAATTACCGATTGAAATTTGGGTATTAGACTACAAAAACTGCATTTCCCTCTCTTTGCATGAAACCTCCATTTTCACATAGCCTCTTGCCTTTCATCTCCTTCATGATTCAAGATAGAGGGTAAGGGTTTACATTGCTCAGCGGACAATCGTAAAGATTTATCTATGGTCCCCAAAGTCTTTTCACATGCTCATTATCGCTAAAACCATTGGTACCTCCAAAGGAGGGCCGCAATAAGGCGGCAAGGGCTACCTTGAGAAGTCACAAGCCCACCAAGATAATAACTCCTTATCCCACTTATCATGAATCAGCAAAGAGGTCCAAAATTGGGTTAAGCATGAGGAGATAATGCTAAATGAGGCATTCACATGTAAAGAGAGTGTTTGAATAAGAGTTTGAAGATAAGAGGATGGCAATGACACAAAATGCTCAATTGAGGAGACTTCATTCATTGATTTAAAAGGGAGAGGAGGGCTCCTTTTATAGGTGGAGAATCACCCTCTCTTCCATTGTTAAAAATTACAACATAAAAATCTTCAACCCTTCAGTGACGTAAGGGTAGATGTCACCATCAATTGTCCTCTTAGGCTAAGTCGTCTATTGATTATTAAATTGAAGACTTTTTGACTTTGAAAGTGTGATGAGATAATAGTCAAGTCTAAGTGGCATGTAGGTGGAGATCCCACTTACACATGGCGGAATTCTCCTCTTCCATGTAGGCATTCTAGAAGAATCTTTCCCGATTATGCACCTACACACACTCCTCCACATGCCTTCCACACTCCCCAACTTGTAGCCTTATTATGAATACTATATTAATAATACAATTAAAATCCATGTGAGCATGAAGGCCCACTTTTATTTTCCACATCAGTAGCCTACCATACCAAAGTATTTATCAAGCATACTTGTGGCATTTACAATGTGTGCACTCTAAATCAAGTACAACCATTATATTTGAAGATAGAATGCTGTTATCAGGGTAGCCGCTAAGCCGCCGCATCACCACACCGTTATTCCATTGTGGGCGCCGCAGTCTTCTTGAACAAGCTTCCACCTTATTACCATTGAGAAACCATCAAAATACAAAATTGAAAATGAAAGATACCAATTTTTCATGTCAGAGTACCTTTTCAAGCTCATTTTCAGCCAATAATTACCTTTTTCAAGCCCCATATCTTTTCCATTATGTCTAATACATATATATGTGGTTCCACACCTCTCTCTTCCTCCCCAACTTTGAAAAACACGAGAATAAGGAACCCTAAAATAAGGGTTTTTTTAAATTTTTAAATTTTATATTTTTTAATCAAAAAAGGGTCCCTAGCCATAGCTAACCTCAAAAAGTAAATTTCTATTACTAGTTTTAGTCAACAACTACATTTTTTATTTCCATCTATATATCTTAACTTTCATCATACTCTAATCCTTCTTTCGTTTGCTAACCTTAGTCTAAACTATGCCTCCTTTAGAAGATATTACTAATATAATAAAATACAAGATAGATCTTCATATTTGCGTAGAAGAGGAATATGCATCAATCAAATGTCCTTACGTAAGACAACCATTCGGAAATGCATCCACTTCTTTAATTAGGGCAGCTCAGGGAAAGAAACATGTAGACTTATGGGTTGATGGTGCACTCTATCCACGTGACCCATTAACCTTAGATAACCCACCATTCAGTGATTTGAGTAGTTTAGTATGTCACATTGGTAATGGGAAAAATGGGCTGCTTGGATATAAACGTCTAATAGTCTATGGCGGGGCTTACATGCAGCATATATACACATCAAACTTGCATCTTAAATTAAATATTAAAGATCTAAAAAACCAAGTGCAAAATTTAGAGAATAAGAATAAATAAAAGGAGATACAAATCAAGGAACAAGATAAAGAATTAAAAAAGCTGAGTCAAATTATATGATTTGAAGAAAACCCCAATTGGTGCAAGGGAACACCAAAGAGAGCTATCAAAAATTGATTACAATAGGTGGTGGTGTTAGGAAAAGGTGAATCATGGAAAACAAAGTGAATAATTGAGTGTTGAATAATTTAGATAAGAGTTCTACAACTAAAACTTTTCTTCAAAATTTACATTTCAGGAGCGGCAAGGAATACACAAAATTACACCCAGAGTCTTTTGAAAGAGCTTGCATTAGAAAGAAAGACATGTTGGCTATTGTTTGTGACCCCAATTACAAGGGGTTTCGTGACGTTTTCATGAAAGAAATCATGAAAGACCTTGAGGGGATTTTGAGAGTAAATGATATTCTGAGGGGAATCGGAGCCAATTGCAACCAACTGCATGAGTCAATCATGAGACGATGACAACTTCACTCGCTAGCAAGATGGTAATTCCAAATATGATAATATTTCTGATCATCATCTAGGTATGCCTAAAACTATTATGAAGAAAGGAGACTTAAGTTGTCGAGACCAATTCTGTAATAAAATTAGCTCCTAGATTTTATGAACCTTTTAAGATTCTTACCAAGATAAATAATAATGCATTTCAGTTGGAGCTAGCTTCAAACTAGCATATTCATAATTTATTTCACATTAGTCTTTTGAAACCTTTTTGAGGACCTGTATCTTCTCATCCTATATTAGAAGAACCTCATGAGTTAGTGGATGAAGAAGAATGTCTTGTGTCTAAGTCTATCATTAGCCACCATGAGACCATCGATACACATAAAGGCACCACTTATGTTAAGTATCTTGCGACTTTCAAGAATCATCCTATTGAAGATGCCAAATGGATGCCAGAAAAGTTTATTTGTTCTTACGAAAATCTCATCCACTCGTACCATTGATGTAATTGAGGCCAATTACAATGTGAGCAAGAGGGAATGTCAGTCATAACCTCTATGTGGATGCACATTATTTTATTTCGGGATATTTTATTTTGGATGTGCCTTTTATTTATATTAGTTACTAGGATTAATGTGTTTAATCAGTTGTCTACACGGGCTAGTATGATATAGTCAAGATTAATGTGTTTAATTGGTTGTATGTGCATTGAATAATATTATTTTGGCTGTAGGTGATTTGACTAGCAGATTATGTGTTAATCACAGGTGGAACATACATTGGACCACTATGAGATATTTTGGAAGACATGTGAACACCTATTATGGTTTCACATTTTGGTATTAATATTTTTGTAAGGCTAAGGAATCAAACCTTTATACATACCAATTAGTATTCTATATTTTTGGTAGACCCAACTATAACTTTTTAGTTTGCTATATTTTTGTAAGAGCTTTTATGCTCAAAAACTTAGAATCACTTATGCTTTGTTTTTGGAATTATCTTTTTGAAAAGCAAGTTTTTAATACATATAATATTGGTGAGTGATATATAAGGAGACATACTAATCCAAGGGAGATTCAACCCAATCTTGTGTCTAAAAGAAGGGAGGAAGGAGATGACTCATTAGCATGGAGTCGGGAACACGAGACATCATTTACATGGATTACAATACATGGGTAAAGGTCACCATGGAATCTTGCATGGGCAAGGCTTAATTGATATTGAGTAAAGATGATAAAAGTGATTATTTAGAACTTGGCCTTATAATTGTCTTACTATGCCCTTGTGCCCTTTTCATACCTACTAATACCTTAGCCTCCACATTGGGCCATGCCCAAGGCCCATAGTGTTAGAATTGTGCATCTCAGAATCCTGGGGCTTTACCATTTATTTGGGCATTTTATTATATTTCTCCTATTTATTTGTCCTGCGAGCACTCGGCCAGGTTATTGATGCACTATATAAGGAGTTCCCCATTATTCACTCTATCATCCAATCCACTTACATATAGTTCAACACCGAGTTGTTAGCCATTGCCATTGTAAAGCTTTACTGTTGTTATAAAAGGTGATCTTGTCAAACTCTCTCTATCTCCATTGCATTCTCTCATATGTTTACTGTTTATGTTTCCGCCACCAGTGCTATCTTCTTCATGGTATCAGAGTGTCAGATTTGCACATGTGAAAGCACAAGTGTAGACGCAAGAGAGACATGAGAGCTCCATGAGAGTAAGAGAGGAAGATACAAGAATTGTTCTTTGCTGCTATGGATATGGCTCCCCCCTATACGAACAAAGATGACAAATTGAAAGGACCCAACTATGCTCATTGGAAGCTTCAGATGCAGACCTGGTTCATCCACAAGGGTTTGTGGGACATTGTTCAGGGCATTGAAAGGAAGCCCGAGCGTCCTCAAAACTCTAGGAGGTGGATTCAGGATCAAGAGGATAAATTTATAGTGGAATTACAAGACTAGGAGAATCGAGACTCGAAGGCGCATTCTGTGCTTGTGTGGACCATCACTGAGGAGGTCTCAGTGATGGTGCAAACTCTTTCCAGTACTCACGACGTATGGTCAAAGTTGCAAGATCCCTTTGCGCGAGATTCATCGATGATGGAAGTTACCTTGCAGGGGCAGCTCTACGGTTTGTTATTTCCTGAAGGCAATTCAATGCAGTATTTTCTCATGAAGCCCAAGGTTATCCATGACCAACTACTAGCTATGGGTGTTGCCTTGTCCTCTTCTCAGCTGGCTACTCTTATCCTCACCAAGATTCCTTTGGACTATGATGTTATTTCTCGATCTTTGTGATGCCAGATCACATCCACTCACTTGGAATTTGACGATCTTAGCTCCCTACTTTTGGAGAAGGAGTCCATTCTCATCTCACAAGGTAAGTTGAAGGTGTCAGCGAACAGTTCTGACCAGGCACTTTCCTGAGTTCACAAGAAAGGTCAGAGTTGCTGCTTCTCTTGCAGGAAAACAGAACATCTGTCCAAGGATTGTTTGTCCAAGAAGAAGGACAAGACCAAGGGAAAGGCTTCATATTAGAGAAAAGGCAAACACATGACGTAGGATAGTGATACAAATTCTAGTACCACTTCTAGGGCTCCTAGGGCGCTTCTTGCTTAGGAGACCCCAGATGGTGTGCTTCTCTAGTACACTTACAGTTTCCCCCATGTGCTTCTAGCTAGAAGAGGCTTATGGGTGGGAGAGGGGGTCGATTACATTTCCACCTATTGGTGCATGGGGACCATGATTCAGAGTTCCAAGCATTAGACACTGTCGCAGGACATGGTTATCTTTGGTAGTACATTAGAGATTATGAACTGGATCTCCAAGTTCATTGTTTGAGGTTTTTGGGACATGATGTTTTCCGTCCACTGTTGGGGATTATGGACATGGTGTGTCCCCCAGCTCATCATCTATTTTTGGAGTTCACTGCACACTTGTGTAGGAATTCGTGGTCAAGCAAAGTTCCTTACTCTTCGTGGTGGCATCTTGTTTTGAGGAAACAAGTTGGTGGTGCTCTCTCTAAGGTGATTCCAGTACTCACGGTGTTGGAGGGTCCATGGTTTCATCTTCATCGACTTATCTTCTTCCGAATCTTGCACACTATGAGATGCAAAAAGCGGGTGTTAGAATTGTGCATCTTGGTGTTCTGGGGCTTTACCATTTATCTGAGAATTTTAGTGTATTTCTCCTATATTTATTTGTCATGTGAGTAGTCGGCTAGCCCTAGAGGGAGTCGGCCAGCTCACCGATGCACTATATAAGGAGTTCCCCATTATTAACTCTATCATCCAATCCACTTACACATAGTTCAACATCCATTTGCTGGCCATTGCCATTGTAAAGCTTTCCTGCTATTATAAAAGGTGATCTTGTCCAAATCTCTCTATCTCCTTTACACTCTCTCATATGTTAACTATTTATGCTTTCGCCTCTGGTATCTCCTTCACATAGTCCTTTAGCACTTTATTACAATCCACCCCCACCCATAGGTTTCATACTAAAAACCTTATAACATTTAGGCTTCTATTTGGTTTGGGTATCCACATAAAAGTGCTCCTATCCATGTCTACTAAGTCTGTAGAAAAGAATGACTCATGTGAGAACATTCCCAAGTGATCCATGGCTATAAATTGCTTCCAATGGTCAAAAACTGCATCTTAAG
This sequence comes from Cibotium barometz, assembly GCF_041138505.1. Classification (NCBI taxonomy): domain Eukaryota; kingdom Viridiplantae; phylum Streptophyta; class Polypodiopsida; order Cyatheales; family Cibotiaceae; genus Cibotium; species Cibotium barometz. The sequence goes on from NC_141072.1 coordinate 22,803,721, forward strand.
CATGCAAAACATCCCCAAACTTTCTCTCCATGATGGTACATCCTTTACCAACACTTACAAATGCAAGTTCCATCATCTCCAAGTAGTGTGAAGCTCTCTAACAATGATTTACACTAAATTCCAGCAAGCAAAATCACTATTATTCCTCCTCATTTGATCCACCAAATGCACCCAAGAGATCAAGACAACCATGTAACCCCTTGGATCAAATGGAAATCCACATCATGCATTTGCTAAGACAATGGCTCTAGAACCCCATGGACCAAATGTCCAATGTCCTACATTCACCAAAACAATGGCTTTAGAACCCTCTGGATCAAATGGCCAATATTGAAAATCATCATTAGAGGCAAGGCTAAGTACGTATCCTCTTGAATCAAATGGAAAATGTAAAGGACCATCATCTATGACAAAGATATGAGTCATGTGCTTGCCATTAAAAGTACATCTCCAATGGCACAAAGCACACCCAAAAATGAATGCCCCAACTGCATAAAGCATCACGTCATGTCGGCATCCACAAGGTCCAAAGATACACACACACCTCATAGCCAATATCCATATGAGCATAGGTGTAATCATGATCATCCAATAGACTCTCCATAGGTGTCACTTTAGCATCAATGTATAGGTGTCACTCTAGCATCAATGTAATGCACATGTATAGCTACATAGACTAAATCCTCATGTGCATCATCATCACTGCATGTGTAATACTCCCTAGTGTCCCAAGTGTCATTCTCAAATTTAACATGGGCATAAACCCTGTTACAATACTTGACTTTGATAAGGCGTCCAAACATGAAGTGGTCTCATAGATCTCACAATCATAAACCTTTCAATCCAAACTTAGAAAATCATCATCAGTTGGATTCTTAAACGTAGTCCATCGACCATCTATTAATGTATGACCAACACTATCCATCGGTGAATCCAAGGCATGACTATCCATAGCAAACAATGCATGAGTGACACTATTTGATGAATGGGTATCACATATGTCCACACCATGAGCATCACACAAAGTATATGCACATTTTTCCAATTTCTCAAAAACATAGGTATCTATATGTTCTGCAAATTCATCATACCCATGGATAAATGCGTCAATAGAAGGTATAGTGCCCAAATTAAAGCCATCCACCTCCATAACACATATGGACTCCATCATCTCATGCACATCAATATCACTTGAAGACGACTCCAAGTCCACTCCAAGAAAAGATGAGTCATCCCAAGAAGCTCCGTGCCAATCCACATGTGCTTGTTGATCACAATAATCATCAATCTATGCATCATAAAGCCAAGTGTGAAGAGTCCTTTTAAGAAAGGTGAAGAAGCCTTGTCCACACAACTATCAATGGGCTGAAATTTTCTAGCCAACATTGGCTCACAATGGGCCACTACATTAACATATATGGATGTTTCCAACATAGGAAAAAGATCTATGCATCCCGAAACACAATTGGCACATGAGATAGTATTGTTATGTGCACATTATATGTGCATATACTAGGAGGCTAACCCACATTAGGCTTGTGAGCATGGGAGCATGGGAACAAGCTCTAGTGGAGCATGGGTTAGGGCTAACCTTATGGGTTGAGTTTATGGTCAGGCATCCAAGGGTAACACATGGGAAATGGAGAGTCAAGAGTCACTTGAGGTCCCTCCTATATAATAGGGGCATGGGGCACACTCAAGGGATGTCCTCTTATGTAGAGCATGGTATCTACTCTCTTGCCATTTCACACTAGAGCTATGTGCTGCTTGAATGATGTCATATCTCTTGGTAGTATGGGTCACCAAGGTAAGGTATGTGGTACTTTATTGTATTTATATGTCCACCCTTGGGCTCAGGGGTGGTTGGGTGGATGATTTTATGCTTGGTTTATATACGTGGAGGCTAACCCACATTAGGCTTGTGAGCATGAGAGCATGGGAACAAGCCCTAGTGGAGCATGGGTTAGGGCTAACCCTAAGGGTTGAGGTTAGGGTCAGGCATCCAAGTGTCACACATGGGAAATGGAGAGTCAAGAGTCACTTGAGGGCCCTCCTATATAATAGGGGCATGGGGCACACTCAAGAGATGTCCTCTTATGTAGAGCATGGTATCTACTCTCTTGCCATTTCACACTAGAGCTATGTGCTACTTGAATGATGTCATATCTCTCGATGGTATGGGATACCAAGATAAGGTATGTGGCACTTCATTGTATTTATGTGTGCACCCTTGGGCTCAGGGGTGGTCAGATGGATGAGTTTATGTCTGGTTTATGCATGTTTATGCATGATGATTATCCAGAGAGATCTTAGGGTTTTAACAAGACTAATGTCCTCATCAATTTGCACAATACTTTGAGATACTTGCATGAAGTATTTGTCTAATTTTTGCACAAAATTTTATATACTTTCCTTCTCTTTGTTATAATTGGGAACAAAAAAGAAAAGGTACCAATATCTCTCCATATAGCTAGATAGAGGGTCCTCATGTGAGGATACCATGCATCGATCTCTAAAGCACTTTTGCTCTTGGGTGGTCACAAAGTGTTGCACAACATCATATGCCAAATTTGACCAATCCCAATCATATTTGTGCATTTCCTTTATCCACCAAGATCTAGCTCTTCCCTTGAAATGAGAAGTCACTTCCTTCACTTTGTCAAGCTTGCCACAAGGGAAGGCATGAAAATAGGCATCCCAATTACAAATCCAATCCTTGAGTGCCATGAAAGTGACTCCTTTACCATAAAATAGGCATCCCAATTACAAATCAAATCCTTGAGTCCCATGCAAATGACTCCTTTACCATAAAATGCAAACAACTTTTGTGTGAATGGCTCTTCTCTTTTGAACCACAAATTACCCACTGAGTAGACACCATATACTCAAGAAAAGCTTGCACTTTCATTGGTTTCAACAACCTTGTATGCATAAGTCCATACATCATGGCAAATCTAAATCTTGCTTTTTCATCCACAACCTTTTGACTTTTAACATTGCCACCATAATGTTCTATACTCATGTCTTCAAAAGCATATTTTCCTTTGTATCGACTCTCAATTGATTTAAAGAATTTGATAGGCATTTCCATTCATTTCCCATAAAGATGAAAAGTCTCCGGCTGGCCTTGCTCTTGAGAGAAACCTTGTCCTTGTATACCATAAAGGCTTGAATATGGTTGCTTAGTATAAAAATTTCTTCTTGCTTGCATAGCATCAAAATCCTCTTCATCATTATCCTCATCAATTGAGTCCGTAAGATAACTCTCAAGAATGTTGAGTTGAGATTCAACTCCCCTTTCTTGGTTCTAATCATCATTGCTAAGTGACCTCATAGGAAGAATCATAGTCAACTTAATTCTTATAGACATATTCAACTTTCATACCTTTTGTATGCTCTTGAAGATAATACTCATAGTCTTCATCATATTGATCATTATCTATGCATGTTGAGTCTTCATGATTGTTGCTATTCTCATTGGAAGTATCCTCTTCAATGTAATCTTCCTCATCTATGGTACAACTTCGATTGCAAGAAATATAATCGGTACTATAACCATCTTCATCCCCATAATAGATTTCATCATCATCACTATCAATAATCATAGTCACCCATAAGTTATAACTCCCGAATAGTGTACCGGACCCAAAATTGCTCAACTATGAGCTATGTCCCTAGTACAATATTTGATCCAACTAGTGATTTTGGAGTTTGATCAACAAGGTTGAAAACTTTTCCTAAAGCTTATGGAGTGAGGATTGAAGCTCAATGATTTCTTTTCGATCATCCCTAAACCCTCTTGAGTGAATTGGGGTTTAACACTTTGCTCTATGTAGTCAAAAGTTGCCGAAACATTAAAAGCCCATATTTGGCTCAAACAAACTCAAAATTTGATGAACTTTGGTTTTCCACATCCACAATGGAGAGAGGAATGTGTGTGCCACCCTAGATCCCACTTTGGATGTGTGCTATACCTCTCTTTTTTGAGATTTGTGTTGCACGCTCATTTTCTAGTACACCACTCAGACGAACCCCGATTTGTGTGATCTTTAGGTCACTGAAATGATCTTGATGAGTAGATCAAGGATGCGTGAAAATAGATTTGAAAAGTTAATTATCCCTGTTGACTAATGAAAAGTCAACCTTCAGTTAACTGGTCAACAAATAGTCTCCAAACCGAGCATGCTTGGGCTTTTTGAAAAGATCTAGATAAGTACTTTCATGATGTGTAATCAATTTTTGATCACCACAAAGCATTTATGAGTGGGCCACACTTTTGTGCAAATAGTCCAAAAATTGTGCAGTAGGAAATCTTGAAGTTGATCACCTTTCTAAAATCCGATTCAAGGGATCAATAGCTTGTTAGAAATCTCTCAAATGAGGCTATCCAAAACTCCATAGGGTTTCAAATCACACTAATAATGATTGAATTTGACACTAGCGCACAACTTGTATACTCAGGGGGTGCACTACTAAGGAACCCTATGTATCACATGCATTCAAGGGGTATTTTAAAAACCCCTAACCTGTGAATTTCTCATGAATAAAATGACCCCTTTTTCTTTATGGACTTACGAGTTTTTTTTTCAAATTTGATTTAAGTATCCTTTCTATAAATGTATTTTTGGAAATTTATCTTAAAATTTTGAATGAAAAAACTCCTTCATTGAACTCACGTACTGTACTTACATCTTACATATTTTTAGGTGAAATCCCCAAGCTTGTATGTAGCCTAAAATACAAGCAAGTCTCAAGTGTCTAAAGCTTGACCATCAATGATATTATCAATCTCCATAAGCATATATTGGCCCAAGAATAGCATTTAGCATACAACTGACATATATAGTTGTCCCACTACCAATTGATATGGTGCCTGTAGCTTGATAAGCCACCTTAGCTTGTCTCTATTGAATGGTCGATCTTGTGAAAATTTGTAAGCAAGGTATCTTATCCCTCCAAATAATGCACCATGTTTATTTTGAACAAGCATGCATATAGAGATCATCATCAATTCTAGTGGTGGGCTTGCCATTAGTGATTTGTGACATATGATCAGCTAGAATATGTTATCCTCCTTTTCTTACTAGTCAGTGAGTGTAAAAAACTATAAGAGTAAGAGAAACCATCAATATCTTGTCCAAACCATGGTATAAAGCTTGTTGCAAGATATAATTTTGCATGGTTATCCACAACAAATGTATATTTTTTTAGCCAAAAGATAGTGTCTCTAGTTATTTATTGCTTAAGCCATGGCCAATCCTTTTCTTTTTGTGGTTGTGTAATTGATGTTGCCTTCATTGAATTACATGCTAGCAAAACAAAAAGAGCAGTCCAACTTGTGTTCCCTTGGTTATGACAGTGCACAATGGGAAAATTCGATGCATCAATATACACATGGAAGATTATATACCAGCTTGGGGGTCTTAAGATAGGTGCACTTTGCCAAGGTATTCTTTTGATCATCATCTTATTATGGACATTCCTCAATCCATTTAAAGACTACTAGTACTCTATATAATGGCATTATAATCTCCACATAAATATAATGAATCTTATGTGGTACCCAACATGAAATTAGTAGGTGTGAAGGTAATTCTAAAATTAATTTGACTTTGCTTTCATCCATAGAGATACAATGTTTAGACACAATGTGTCTGAATATAACCTCATGTGCTTTACCCAAAATTGGCATTTTAACAGATTTAAGGATATTTGATATAATTCACACCTTTAAAGTACCTTTCTCAAGCAAGATAAGTGTTCTTTCTACTTGGAATGAGCATAGAAATCATTAATAAAAAATCTAACCACTTCTATATATAGGCCTTGAAAGATGTGCACATAAGCAGCTAAAATGTTACGGGGGAATTGGTTAATCTAAAGGGCATAACCCAATAGGAAAAAGTACCACCCATAGTGATAAATGTGTTTTTGGATGATCCTTAGGTACGATATCACACTTGGTTATAGCTAGAGAAACCATCCAAGCTCTAGGCTGCCTCACTAGAAGCTCTCTCTAAAACATGATTAGTATACGAAAATGGGTAATGATATTAGCTAGAGAAACCATCTAAGCTATAGGCTTTCTCACCAGAAACTCTATCTAAAACCTACTTAGTATACAAAAATGGTTAATTATCTTTTTGCTTGGCCACATTGACTTTTTTCAAGTCTATGCACACTCACAACTTTCCATTTCTATAAAAATGGGTGATACCTAGTCAATGTGCTCCATTTTTAAAATGAATCCCATAGTAATAATCTTGTTAATTTATTCTTCCACAATGCCAAAATATTTGGGGATTCATTTGATAAGATCTTTTTGTAGTTGATATTAATCCTTCAATGATAAAAAATGTGTTTTGTGCCACCTTACGTGGTACTCTCTTCATGTCTATGTTTTTCCAGGTAAACTAATCCTTAAATCCTCTAAGCAGGTCTACCAACTCCTTTTCCTTATCAAAAGTTAAATCCTTAGAAAAGAGCATTGGTTTGGATTCCTCCCAAAGTTTGACTAAATGCCTTCACACCTTGTCGGGCACTAAGGCGAACAACTATTTGGTCACCCACTCTATATGCTATATAAATTACTTAGTAACTTGTCTTAAGTTCATTACATTATCTTCTTTTGCCTCAATCTAGGCCAAAATGTTATTGTCATCTTCTTTGGCCAAGGCTTTGTTTCTCAAATGCCTTTCTAATCTAGAATCATGACTCATCATTTTCTACATATTGGGAGCTGTCTTATGTCTTTCCATGGACACTAAAAGTTTTTAGTTCTTTTTCCCAGTTCTTAAAAAATTCATGTACCTTTTTATCCTCGATGTACCTTAGCCACTCTGCACTTATCCATTTGGTGCTTGATAACATGTTATGTCTAGCTTGATAGCGCTTTTGCCTTAGACATTTCTAATGTGCCTCAATTTGGGTGATGATTCTCTATAGAAGCTTGTTTATAACTTTTTTTTTGACACATTCATCAAGAAAGAAATCAAATGACCTTGCTTCATTCAATCCCTATGTTAAATATTAGATCTCATTTATTCATAACGACATAAAAGAGTCCTCGCTAAAAATAAACATGTTGCAAACAAATTATCGAGATGATGATAAGTGTAGCAAATGTATAATATCAACTATGACATAAAAGGCGTACTATATGCTTTCCTTAATTCTTGAGTAATCATGGTCATGAGAATCCCCACTACTACTAGAAAAAAATAGAAAGTAACAAGTCTAAAAAACATATATAATGGATCATAAGAAGTTAAACCTAAGAAATTAAGTAAAAATGGTGATCCATCAATGTCCTTTCTTGATGCCCTTTGGAAATTTATAGAGTTTTTTGTTTCCTATCACTTCTTCCTTTAAAATTATGTGAGATATCTCCTTTATTGCTTTCCCTTTTCTTCTCCTCCCCCTTAGTGCTATAATTTGAATGTCATAGTATCCTTCCAAGGGTTTTAACCCTTCAAACGAAGGGACACTTGGCAAATGACCTTCAAAAGAAGCTCTAAACTGAAGAATACCCTTCAACACAAAAGGGTAAACATTTTTTTTAAAATATCAAAAGAAGGATCATTAGTAAATTTATCCTTTTATGGGAATCTTAAAATATACATGCATATATACGTTAATATATTATTTAACTTGGGCCTTAATGCTTACAAGTTGAGATAATTTCTAAGTTTTAAAATAGATAAGGAACTATCGTATTCTAAAATTATCACAAATTACAAGAATCTAGATTCTAGACTGTATTATGTGCCTTGTCACAATGAGAATGCACATGGCACATCACACATAAAGCATGGAGACTCTATTTAATAAAATAGCTAGCTAGTTGTTGTGATGTGAATGCAATGTTACTAATGCACATGGCACATATCACATAAAGGTGAAGAATCTCCTTATTAAAAGATAACAAGGTCTTACAATGGGATTACACATGGCACACCACACAGAGGATGAAGAATCTACTTATTAAATTAGCTAGCTAGTTGTTACAGTGTGATTGCACATGGCATATCACACATAGAGGGTGAAGAATCTACTTATTAAAATAGCTAGTTGTGACGTCCCTTTATTCACTGATTCCTTTCTCCAAATCCTTTGAACCAATCACATGTAGGCATAACATAACCTTCAATTTTTTCCAACATACATGTGACCATTTACATTCTTTACATCCAGTGCCATCAAAAACATTATATCAAGATTCCCTTTATCACCTGAAAACCTGCCTTAATATTCTAACATCTCACAAGCAAAAGATAGCATTCGACATAGCTATAACATACTCGTAATTTCCAAAATTCAATCGAGTAGGAAGTAAGACCAATTTTCCTCGACTTAAATGTATTTTTGTTACCTTTTTTTTTTTTAACAAATCTCCGAGCTCCCAAATCCTTTAGCTTTTTCCCCAAGTCTTTCTACTCATTTCCAAATTCCTCTTGATATATGAGATATACGATTTTCTTAAATCGTATGGAGTGAAAGTAATTTTTAAAGAAATAAAAAAAAAAGTCACTTAACTGAAGGTTTACAAGCGAAGATTCTCTTGATTTATTTCACTATTCGCAAAGCTGTACACTGCCGACTGTTCGATGAAGGTAGTGAAGAAAAAACGAAGAGCATCTCCCTTTATAGTACTCAAAATTCCCTTCAAATCTAACACCTACAAGGCACGAACAGTATATGTATTCTTGAAATGAAAATCACTGGTCGGCACTGGTTCCCATTTTCTGCAGACATTTTTCTTCTCTGATATTCGCCGCCTACTACCCTCTGGTTTTCCTCTTTTTTCCCGCAAGAGATGCGGCGTTGCATCACCTTTTGCAGCTTATAATCCGGAAATTTCCATTTCAAAAAAGCTGCGCTCGCATCTCTCTTGCACATTATCTAGAAAATTCCAATAAAAAGAAATACATTTCTTTTCCACGTACGCTGCCACCCTTAGTGTAATACTTCTAACCTTAGAATTAAGGTAAGGTTCTCAATGCAAAGTAGTTCATCTAATTTTATTCCCCGGCATTCAATAAATTCTTCGGCACTGTAATGTCCATTGAATCTCTATTACTCTTGATGCCTCCGTAGTTTATAAATCATCATATCGGCCATGTGATTTATAGAATCCCCAATTGTTCATTCAAGTATTTTCCCATGTCTTCATAAATACATTCCTTTGTGCATTGGCATGCCCTCATGTTTGCATTCCATAAGAGGTATTCACTGATTTGACCCAATCGATACCATTTAAAAGCTACCACACATTATGCACATGGGAAGCCATTAACATCATTAACTTATCCCTTTGGCGTGCCACTCATACCATCATATATAACTGGATGTTTCTAACTTACCCATGGGCTCTGAGTAACAGCAGAACCATCACCCTCCACACTCATATACAAAAACTCCTAGATCTGGCTCAGCCTCAGCTTGTCTTATTGAACCTCATTTACAATATGAACATATGTACATGGCATCATATAATGACTCGTCATGGCACTTAACCCCATGCATCTGGATGTGTATTTGATGGCCTCACATGCACGGTTTCACACCATAGACGTGCCATGGCACGACACCGTACCCATACCCCACAGCTATATAAACCCCCGGGGTGCTCCACAGGCAAGCAACAGGCATTTCTGCGCAGCGTACGCCGTGTTGTGCCGTCGTCCGTCCCTGTGCAGTGTACTTGCTGTAGTACAGCCACCCCTCTCACACCCCCTCATTTGCCTCTTTTCAGATAAGGCAATTTTCCTCCATCCCCCTCATGCTAGGAGGTAGTGTCCTTAACTCTTCTCCCCCTCCCCCCCCCGCCGGTGTGAAGAGACTTACAGCAGCCCTCAGCCCTTCTCTCCTTTTGCAAAACGTTTTTGTTGTGAGGACATCTCACCATCCCCCCCCATTTGGGTAGACTTTAATAAGAGGTTTTTGCCTTAAGAAAGGGTTCATGCGCTATAGTCTTTTGCTCATACGGTGAGGAAACGATCTCAGAATTGAGATCCGACTGAAGCATTTCGACTACGGCGGTGAGCCCTACAAGTCGACGTCCAAGATGGCCCCATCTTGGAAACGTCAGAATATTGCCTTGAGAGGAGCGCGCAGTAACGAGATTAGGGAAGATGCTCCCGATGCGGCTCCAACCCTCCCTTTTCAAGCTCCTCAAGGAAATGGTGGCCAGGTTAGCTTGGTTATATTTTAAAGAAGAGTTTTTTTTTTAATATTAGTGCTAATAAATGTGTATCTTTTCCTTTTAAAAATAATGACATAAAATTGTATGAAGTTACGTATTGTGTAATAAGTTAATATTAGATAAAGTGGAAAAAATCCCATTCCCATGAAAAAAGTGGGGGTATGGTAAACTCATCCAAAAGTTTGTCAAAACATATTCATGTGACATATCATTGGAAAGAGCTTGAAAAGTAGAATCTAGATCTACTTTGTCCGACAAATTTGGACTTTGCATGTTCAAGTTATGGCCAAAATAAAATTTTTAAATACATTCCCATTTTGAGGGATTTTTTCCATTTTATCTAATATAGTCTTTAATGCTGTATTCAATAAATTGCATTAAAATTGTTATCTTTAAAGAGTGTAAGTTTTTCCTGGCTTCAACTCTAACTCCGTTCCGTGCTTGTGTAGCTGGGCGGCGTCTGAGTAAAGCCCGAGAATGGCCCAAGGTATCCCTCATACCATTGGGAGAATAACGTTCGCCGATTGAGGCGAAAGGTTCTGATGCTGCCTAGTTCTGAGGGCCCAGGCTAGTGTGGTAAATAAGTCCACCCTAGTGTGCAGACATCCCTCTAAGGGATGGGAGGATCGAGCGATGGAGCCTGAGAGGGCGACAGGCCGGCTTGAGTCCTCGCCAGCGGCCAATGATGAGGTGTATGGTCCCGTAGGGTTTTGCCCAACCACCATGTAGAGGCTGGAAGGCCGAATTCTAGATCATCGGCATAATAAAGGAAAAGAATAAGAGAGCCGATTTGGCTTGTATGGAATTGATTCATGTATAAACTTTTTATATTTATATCTTGTCTTTGGCATGATTGTATTGTGTAAAAAGGTTGTTTTAGCAAACCTTGTGGAAAGGGCCTTAATTAAGGAACATGTTTATTTATGTCAAACAGTGTGGTAGGATTAATTACACAACAAGTCAAAGCACCTACAGACGCGTTTACTCAACTAAAAAAAAAAACTTACGGGCGCATCTATTTGCACGTCTATTAGCGCATCTACAGACCCGCGTCTAAAGGCGCGTTTAAAAGATAGCAAACAGACGCTCCTATAGACACGCAAATAGATGCTCGGGAAAAAATTTTAAAAAACATACAGATGCATGCATAGACGCCTTTATAGACGCAATTATAGAGGCATTTGTAGACACGCAAATAGACGCTTCTTGACCAGACAGACGCGTATATAGACGCGCTACAGAATATTTTTTAAATTTTGTGTGCTTGAACAAAATGCTGTGTATGTTGTGTATGCTATGTAGTTACAGGAATCCCATTTCCACATTGTGTAATTCAATTCTTATAGCCGACCGTATTTTAATTAGTACTCTTGCAAGCACGTCTATAGCCGACATTAATTACAATTCCAAATAAAACATTATAACTCCAAAACGTTTAGTTACAAGGCATTAATTGATAGCTCAAAAAGTGCTTATATGTACATATAGCACAAAGCTAAGCCACGTCCTGTGGCTTCAAGCACCAAAAATAAGCCAGTGGCTAAGTACAAAAAAGAGTAGCTAGCACTACTCCTCGCTCCCTTCTGCGCTCCCTTCTCCGCCTCCTTCTTCCTCGTCTTCTTCCTCATCTTCTTGTGCAGGGTCCTGTAAACAAGGGACAACATATATCAATGTATGAAAAATCAAATCTTTATTTATAATATTGACATTATTTAATTACTTTCAAATACCTCGGGGGAATCTCCAATAGCTCGGATATACTGCTCCTCAGTAATCAACCCGTCATTATAGAAGTGCCTCCATGTATCTCCTCTGCGATGGTGGCGGTGGTAGGCTGTCTCGACAGGAGTAGGGTACCTGCCCACGATATCAAGCTGCAAGATGACACAATTTGCGGAGGGGTTAGTACAAAAAAACAACCTCCTAATAAACTACATAAACAATATAATTTGAGATCGATACATACAAACTAGGCCTCCCATGATTCAACACCCCCTGCTCCAAAATGCACGCTTCCATATTGCTCCATTTGGATCCTTTGTGCCTCCACGTGCTTTAGACTGGGTTCCTCCTTCGCTGACTTCATTGCTTTCTTCCACTCATGCTTGTGAGCGGTGTGGGGCGGGCCCCTTGGTGGTTGACCTCCCTGGAGCCTGGCAAGCTCCGCTAGTGCATGCCTCTTAAGCGAAGATCTTTTATTGCTGAGTATCGAAACAATCTTTGACTTGGCCCATTTATCTGTGAACTGAACATTGGGGGGGTTAGGATACCTAGAGCGAACAGTAGCGAGGGTCTCATCAGCTAACCTCTTTGGTTGATCTTTGTAGTGAATAAAGCAATCTCTGTAATTAATTGTTAGCAATTAGAGAGTGCATGAAGGCCTTGATGTCCTTCCCCCGTGCATCCATCAAGATGCCTCCTGTCTGAGTGATGTCATAGTAGATTGTACCATCACCCAGAGGCACGTCTAAATCATCTGAATCATTCTCGTCCCCACCACTACCCCTCCCAAAGCACTGTGCCATGCATCCCTCACCGCTCTCCCTGCTACTGTGTCGTGTTGAGCTAGTGCGCTGGCCACCTGGAGAACCAAGTCTCGACTGCACGGGAGTACGCTGATAGCTCTGTGAGGCAAAAGGGCCTCCTGACGGCATGGGGGAAGGGGCATAGGACGGCATGGGGGAAGGGGCTCGGCTATGTAGCCGGCTGGGCTATGTTGACTCCATTGGGGTAATCTCAAAAGGTGTGGGGTTGGGGTGGTTTGGAGTCTTGTAAGATTCCTCCCCCAGCCTTAGAGGTATACAGGAGTAAGAATCTCCCTTTATGATCTTATAATTATTCTCTCTCTAAAATAATAGGAAGATTCTGTTTAAAAAAGGAAGAACCTTTTTCCTGAATACTTCTCAAGAGTCCCACCTTTTTTTAAGGATTCAGAACAACGAGTTCAGAAGTGAGAATCGATGTTTTGGATATCAAGGTTTTGGTCTCGAGTACGGCCCAAAAGAAGTTCTTTATCTCTTGGGAAGTATAAGAAGTTATCTCCCAAATATTGTGGACCAAAGGAAGTAGGTGATTTAGCTTACGAACTTTTATCTCCTCATCTCAAAGTTCTGAATGCCTTCTATAGAAAAATGTGCCAAACCCAAATCATGGAAAGACGGTAAAACTTCAGTGGCAAGTTACCGTTGGCTTCTAAGTTACGCTAGCTCCTTCCTTTATATAAGTCGTAACTTTTACTTGTCGTTCACAGTAATCTTACTCCCATCGATCTCCTTTCTTTCTTAATCTCCTTCATGGCTTGGCAACAAGAACTAGTTTTATCCATAATGATTCCTCACCTTCAAGACGCAAGTGAGTCTGTGAAGAAGGATTTTATAGAACAGTATGAGCGCTCACTTTTTCCTCACCTAGGAACTTCTGTAGCGCAGACCAAATGGCGGACCTATCAAGACATAACTAGGGTAACACCCTGGGGTCAGCAACATTTTCGTAACAATGTCCGCTTAGCCATGGTTATTGAAGCTTTGGGTTTGGGTCCCCGATACTACTGCGTCATGAGATCAAGGCATCCTGGGTTTTCTGAGCGGGTCTTCTTACTGGCGTGTTTTCTTCCTCATGACAAGATATGCCTTTACCCCGTTTTTGGCTTGCCTCTCAGAGGTCCTTTTGTTAGAACACCTCATACCACTGAGATAGGCGCAGCAATAACCCACAGAATCATTCCAATAGATGAGTTACCTTATACTTGTGCAGCTTGTGAGGACTGCTTTTGTGACCATATGATGGACGGGCTTATGGAGGTGTAAAGAGTTCCTCTATCTTTACTGTATAAGTTTCGAGAATGAATAAAGTTTAAATCTTGTTCGTATTTTGAATCTTGCTCTCTTTAAGACTTATCTTGGTGGTTAATCTTGATTAAAATTTTTCTCTAAGTCTCATATTCGTGAATCTTGCGAAATTATCACAAGTTGCGAGATGAGGACATCTCGCGTTTTTTAAGTGGGGTAGAATGTAAGATTCCTCCCCAGCCTCTCAAAATGTCCAGCATCTTCCCCTGTAATCAATCCCTCTTCAGAAATATAAAAGACTTGTTTCTAACTGTTTTAACCTAGAGAGAGAAAATATTCTAGAAAGAGAATATTCAGATTTTGAATATTTTTGGATAGAAAAATATCTCATCCTATTAAAATAAGTTCCCCTGAAACAGAAATTCAAAAAGAATTTTCCAATGTGCAATTGGAATTAATCGGAAATGTGTATAAAGGACCTTAGCCTAAGGGTCTAGATTTTCAGAAATTTTTGGATTATGGTCCAATTAAGGGTCCTATGGGCCAATAGCATCAATCCATGTGTAGAGAGGAGATAAATCCAATTTTGTAAAAGAAGATACCCAAAAATGAGTAAATGCTCACATAAGATGAAGAGTTGAAAATGTACAAGGTTTATTAGTAAAAAAATTATGAGCAATATTAAAAGTATGACATATGTAAGGAAGGGGAGTTCTTTAAAGGAGGTGCATATTTCACATAAGATGAAGAGTTGAAAATGTACAAGGTTTATTAGTAAAAAATTATGAGCAATATTAAAAGTATGACATATGTAAGGAAGGGGAGTTCTTTAAAGGAGGTGCATATTTCACATAAGATGAAGAGTTGAAAATGTACAAGGTTTATTAGTAAAAAATTATGAGCAATATTAAAAGTATGACATATGTAAGGAAGGGGAGTTCTTTAAAGGAGGTGCATATTTCACATAAGATGAAGAGTTGAAAATGTACAAGGTTTATTAGTAAAAAATTATGAGCAATATTAAAAGTATGACATATGTAAGGAAGGGGAGTTCTTTAAAGGAGGTGCATATTTCACATAAGATGAAGAGTTGAAAATGTACAAGGTTTATTAGTAAAAAATTATGAGCAATATTAAAAGTATGACATATGTAAGGAAGGGGAGTTCTTTAAAGGAGGTGCATATTTCACATAAGATGAAGAGTTGAAAATGTACAAGGTTTATTAGTAAAAAAACTATGAGCAATATTAAAAATATGAGATATTTTGGGTATAATGATTTCATTTTGACACATATGTAAGGAAGGGGAGTTCTTTAAAGGAGGTGCATATTTCACATGCTTGAATGAGTTTTAAACTCATAAAAATTGAGATATTTCATCTCTCCTCTCTCCTCATTTAAGTCTAGTTCCAAAAAGTTAGCTTAACTGACCTAAAAATGGTCAAATATTGACCAAACTGATTTAGAAAATTCTAGAATCAGTTTGTTTGGTTAGGAGCTCAATTTTTCCTATAAATAGAAGCCTCCCCCTTGTTGAAAAATAGATAGTGTTTATGCATCGTTACTCTACTCCACCTAAGCCAAGAACTGTGAATTCATTTAATAATTCACTAGTTTTTGGAGCTTCCCTCTTTCTTCAATCCCCATTAGTGGCTCCATCAACATACTTAACCAATTGATTGGTTGGGGGCCTCTACCGTGAACAAAGAATCAAGCAAGTTGTAAGGTAATTAGTGAATATTGATCTTTCTATAATTTCTCAATGTTTCTCTCTTCTCAACCCCTCTCAAGCTTGAGAAGTTTAATTGGTATGGTTTTTTTTTAATGCTATTGAAGTTTGAATAGTAGTGAAGAGTTACATAATGCTATTGAAGTTAATATTTAAATTCTAATGATTTTTATGTAAATTCTCTCTCTCACTCAAGAAATGGTCATACTCATGACCCATTCTCAATCCAAATCAAGCTTTTCATAAAGCTTTTCCTAAACCAAGATTAAGCTATGCTTGAGGCCAAATTAATGACTTTTTTCTATGTTTTTAGTTTATGTATATTAATGATTCAATCCATTATGGATTAATAATCCAATTAGAGATTATTTTAATTAGTTCCTTAATGATAAGCATTATCCCTTAGAAAAATTGAGATTTATCAGTCATAGCAGCGGAGCTATGGCAAAATTTTTATAAAAATTATGCATAAAATAATTTCATTCAAAGCATAAAAAGAGGACTTCCTACCATATTCTAGGAATTATCATCCTATATTAATTGAAAGAATTTCATTATAATCATGGAGACATTGAATTTTAATATCATGCATAAAGGAAAATTTTTTTATATCAAAAGTGTTACTTTTATCATTTTTAATTTTCATGCATAGAAGTATGCATAAAGGAAAAAAAAAATTTATATCAAAAGTGTTACTTTTATCATTTTTAATTTTCATGCATAGAAGTATGCATAAAGGAAATTTTTTTTATATCAAAAGTGTTACTTTTATCATTTTTAATTTTCATGCATAGAAGTATGCATAAAAGAAAATTTTTTATATCAAAAGTGTTACTTTTATCATTTTTAATTTTCATGCATAAAAGTATGCATAAAAGAAAATTTTTATATCAAAAGTGTTACTTTTATCATTTTTAATTTTCATGCATAGAAGTATGCATAAAGGAAAATTTTTATATCAAAAGTGTTACTTTTATCATTTTTAATTTTCATGCATAGAAGTATGCATAAAGGAAAAATTTTTATATCAAAAGTGTTACTTTTATCATATTGGATTTCATGCATATAGGTATGCATAAAAGATATTCTTTTTATACTAAAAGTGTGATTTTCCTCATAAATGGATTTTATGCTTAACTTAGATGCATAAGAGAAATTCTTTTATTCTAAAAGTATAATTCCCTACCAAATTGAAATTATGCATAAGAAGATGCATAAAAGATTGATTTTAATTTCGAAAGTGTTAGTCTCCTTAAATGGAATTTATGTATAAATAAATGTGTAGAGAAATCTTATATCAAATATAAGAATTCTCTTTTTAAAAAAAAGATATGAAATGTGATAAGATGTGATAAGAGGTGTATGAGATGTGATAAGAATTGATAAGGTGCGTATGGAAAGTGATAGGATGTGATAAGAGGTGTATGAGATGTGATAAGAATTGATAAGATGCGTATGGAAAGTGATAGGATGTGATAAGAGGTGTATGAGATGTGATAAGAATTGATAAGATGCATATGGAAAGTGATAGGATGTGATAAGAGGTGTATGAGATGTAAAAAGATGTGATAAGATGTGTATGAGATGTGATAAGATTTGATAAGATGCGTATGGAAAGTGATAGGATGTGATAAGAGGTGTATGAGATGTAAAAAGATGTGATAAGATGTGTATGAGATGTGATAGAATGTGTTAAGATGAGTTAGGATGTGTTAAGATGTATATGGGATGTGTTAGGACGAGAATGGATGTAATATGGTTGTATGAATGTGATGTGGATGTATACATGTAGATGTATATGTATGAATGTGAATGTTGATGTGGATGTGGATGTATGGATGTAGATACGGATGTGTATGTATGTATGTAGATGTATATGTATGAATGTGAATGTTGATGTGGATGTGAATGTATGGATGTAGATACGGATGTGGATGTATGTGTGTGAATGTGGATGTATGAATGAGGATGCGAAAATGGATGTATACATGTGAATGTGGATGTATGAATATGAATGTGGATGTGTGGATGTGGAAATGGAGGTATGGATGTATGAATGTAGATGTGGATGTATGCATGTAGATGCGTATGTATGAATGTGAAATTGGATGTATGATGTGGACGTACGAACATGGATATGTATGTAGAATAATGAATATGAAGATGTATGTGAGATAATGTAGTCTATATGAGTGAATGGATGAGAACGAGTACACACTGAATGGAATGTGGAATAAGTAATGTGGTCCGAGAGTGGATAATATGGAAAGACAAGAGTTCGATTTAGAAACTGTATTTTGTGACTGTTTGTAAATGACTGTTTTATGTCATGAATGCTGGGGAAGCATTTTGACCGTCTTGTGGAATTAAGGTCATGAAGACCTAACTGTTAAAGTTGCAACTGCTGACGGAGAGTCAATGGAGGACGTCTCGCGTAGCAAGGTCGATCGAGGTCTTGACCAGCCTCGACTCGATTTAAATGGTGAGCTTCCGGTACGGTGGATGAGGGACCAAGGAAGCGGCCTATGAGTGAAGCGCTAGGTCACCTGCGAAGGATCCTAGAGGGTGCTGACCATACGGTGCTCGGGCTCTGGGTCGCCGAAGATACCCACACGTGCGTCGTGGAAGATATTGGAATAAGGAGTAAGAGTTGTTTTCTGAAACCGGGCATGGATCTGGTTGATTGACCTTGCTGGTCCTCAACAGATGAGTCCATGGCTCTTTTATATGGATCTGTGGGTTGATCTTGCTGATCTTCCACGGAGACTCCATTCTATTATATGAATATATTGCCGGTTACTATGAGCTAGGAACCATGGAAAAGGCCCCTGAGAGAACAGGTGGTGAGCGTTTTGGTTGCCAATGATGCCATAAGTATACCGATGAAAGAATGACTGGAAATAAGGATTCAACCAGAGACTTTGAGGATTGTCATCAGTGACATAATGGTTTTATTAAAGGATTGTTTTAAAGCTAGTTGATGCTAAGAAAAAGGCAATTTCATATTGGGTGTGTAAGTGGTATGACTAGTTTTATGTTTGCATGAACTTCCGGCTAGGGGGCCTTGGAACTCTTTTCCTTGGTACCCGGGACAAAACCTAACCAAATTCCAAATTGGATCCCATCACTACAGTGGTTGGGCGGTTGGCTAACCCATGGGATCGGATGGGGTTAGGCTGGACTGATGGATCCGTAAATCGAGATTTAATTTCTATTATTACGAGTTGCGAAATTATCACAAGTTGCGAGATGAGGACATCTCGCGTTTTTTAAGTGGGGTAGAATGTAAGATTCCTCCCCCAGCCTTAGAGGTATACAGGAGTAAGAATCTCCCTTTATGATCTTATAATTATTCTCTCTCTAAAATAATAGGAAGATTCTGTTTAAAAAAGGAAGAACCTTTTTCCTGAATACTTCTCAAGAGTCCCACCTTTTTTTAAGGATTCAGAACAACGAGTTCAGAAGTGAGAATCGATGTTTTGGATATCAAGGTTTTGGTCTCGAGTACGGCCCAAAAGAAGTTCTTTATCTCTTGGGAAGTATAAGAAGTTATCTCCCAAATATTGTGGACCAAAGGAAGTAGGTGATTTAGCTTACGAACTTTTATCTCCTCATCTCAAAGTTCTGAATGCCTTCTATAGAAAAATGTGCCAAACCCAAATCATGGAAAGACGGTAAAACTTCAGTGGCAAGTTACCGTTGGCTTCTAAGTTACGCTAGCTCCTTCCTTTATATAAGTCGTAACTTTTACTTGTCGTTCACAGTAATCTTACTCCCATCGATCTCCTTTCTTTCTTAATCTCCTTCATGGCTTGGCAACAAGAACTAGTTTTATCCATAATGATTCCTCACCTTCAAGACGCAAGTGAGTCTGTGAAGAAGGATTTTATAGAACAGTATGAGCGCTCACTTTTTCCTCACCTAGGAACTTCTGTAGCGCAGACCAAATGGCGGACCTATCAAGACATAACTAGGGTAACACCCTGGGGTCAGCAACATTTTCGTAACAATGTCCGCTTAGCCATGGTTATTGAAGCTTTGGGTTTGGGTCCCCGATACTACTGCGTCATGAGATCAAGGCATCCTGGGTTTTCTGAGCGGGTCTTCTTACTGGCGTGTTTTCTTCCTCATGACAAGATATGCCTTTACCCCGTTTTTGGCTTGCCTCTCAGAGGTCCTTTTGTTAGAACACCTCATACCACTGAGATAGGCGCAGCAATAACCCACAGAATCATTCCAATAGATGAGTTACCTTATACTTGTGCAGCTTGTGAGGACTGCTTTTGTGACCATATGATGGACGGGCTTATGGAGGTGTAAAGAGTTCCTCTATCTTTACTGTATAAGTTTCGAGAATGAATAAAGTTTAAATCTTGTTCGTATTTTGAATCTTGCTCTCTTTAAGACTTATCTTGGTGGTTAATCTTGATTAAAATTTTTCTCTAAGTCTCATATTCGTGAATCTTGCGAAATTATCACAAGTTGCGAGATGAGGACATCTCGCGTTTTTTAAGTGGGGTAGAATGTAAGATTCCTCCCCAGCCTCTCAAAATGTCCAGCATCTTCCCCTGTAATCAATCCCTCTTCAGAAATATAAAAGACTTGTTTCTAACTGTTTTAACCTAGAGAGAGAAAATATTCTAGAAAGAGAATATTCAGATTTTGAATATTTTTGGATAGAAAAATATCTCATCCTATTAAAATAAGTTCCCCTGAAACAGAAATTCAAAAAGAATTTTCCAATGTGCAATTGGAATTAATCGGAAATGTGTATAAAGGACCTTAGCCTAAGGGTCTAGATTTTCAGAAATTTTTGGATTATGGTCCAATTAAGGGTCCTATGGGCCAATAGCATCAATCCATGTGTAGAGAGGAGATAAATCCAATTTTGTAAAAGAAGATACCCAAAAATGAGTAAATGCTCACATAAGATGAAGAGTTGAAAATGTACAAGGTTTATTAGTAAAAAAATTATGAGCAATATTAAAAGTATGACATATGTAAGGAAGGGGAGTTCTTTAAAGGAGGTGCATATTTCACATAAGATGAAGAGTTGAAAATGTACAAGGTTTATTAGTAAAAAATTATGAGCAATATTAAAAGTATGACATATGTAAGGAAGGGGAGTTCTTTAAAGGAGGTGCATATTTCACATAAGATGAAGAGTTGAAAATGTACAAGGTTTATTAGTAAAAAATTATGAGCAATATTAAAAGTATGACATATGTAAGGAAGGGGAGTTCTTTAAAGGAGGTGCATATTTCACATAAGATGAAGAGTTGAAAATGTACAAGGTTTATTAGTAAAAAATTATGAGCAATATTAAAAGTATGACATATGTAAGGAAGGGGAGTTCTTTAAAGGAGGTGCATATTTCACATAAGATGAAGAGTTGAAAATGTACAAGGTTTATTAGTAAAAAATTATGAGCAATATTAAAAGTATGACATATGTAAGGAAGGGGAGTTCTTTAAAGGAGGTGCATATTTCACATAAGATGAAGAGTTGAAAATGTACAAGGTTTATTAGTAAAAAAACTATGAGCAATATTAAAAATATGAGATATTTTGGGTATAATGATTTCATTTTGACACATATGTAAGGAAGGGGAGTTCTTTAAAGGAGGTGCATATTTCACATGCTTGAATGAGTTTTAAACTCATAAAAATTGAGATATTTCATCTCTCCTCTCTCCTCATTTAAGTCTAGTTCCAAAAAGTTAGCTTAACTGACCTAAAAATGGTCAAATATTGACCAAACTGATTTAGAAAATTCTAGAATCAGTTTGTTTGGTTAGGAGCTCAATTTTTCCTATAAATAGAAGCCTCCCCCTTGTTGAAAAATAGATAGTGTTTATGCATCGTTACTCTACTCCACCTAAGCCAAGAACTGTGAATTCATTTAATAATTCACTAGTTTTTGGAGCTTCCCTCTTTCTTCAATCCCCATTAGTGGCTCCATCAACATACTTAACCAATTGATTGGTTGGGGGCCTCTACCGTGAACAAAGAATCAAGCAAGTTGTAAGGTAATTAGTGAATATTGATCTTTCTATAATTTCTCAATGTTTCTCTCTTCTCAACCCCTCTCAAGCTTGAGAAGTTTAATTGGTATGGTTTTTTTTTAATGCTATTGAAGTTTGAATAGTAGTGAAGAGTTACATAATGCTATTGAAGTTAATATTTAAATTCTAATGATTTTTATGTAAATTCTCTCTCTCACTCAAGAAATGGTCATACTCATGACCCATTCTCAATCCAAATCAAGCTTTTCATAAAGCTTTTCCTAAACCAAGATTAAGCTATGCTTGAGGCCAAATTAATGACTTTTTTCTATGTTTTTAGTTTATGTATATTAATGATTCAATCCATTATGGATTAATAATCCAATTAGAGATTATTTTAATTAGTTCCTTAATGATAAGCATTATCCCTTAGAAAAATTGAGATTTATCAGTCATAGCAGCGGAGCTATGGCAAAATTTTTATAAAAATTATGCATAAAATAATTTCATTCAAAGCATAAAAAGAGGACTTCCTACCATATTCTAGGAATTATCATCCTATATTAATTGAAAGAATTTCATTATAATCATGGAGACATTGAATTTTAATATCATGCATAAAGGAAAATTTTTTTATATCAAAAGTGTTACTTTTATCATTTTTAATTTTCATGCATAGAAGTATGCATAAAGGAAAAAAAAAATTTATATCAAAAGTGTTACTTTTATCATTTTTAATTTTCATGCATAGAAGTATGCATAAAGGAAATTTTTTTTATATCAAAAGTGTTACTTTTATCATTTTTAATTTTCATGCATAGAAGTATGCATAAAAGAAAATTTTTTATATCAAAAGTGTTACTTTTATCATTTTTAATTTTCATGCATAAAAGTATGCATAAAAGAAAATTTTTATATCAAAAGTGTTACTTTTATCATTTTTAATTTTCATGCATAGAAGTATGCATAAAGGAAAATTTTTATATCAAAAGTGTTACTTTTATCATTTTTAATTTTCATGCATAGAAGTATGCATAAAGGAAAAATTTTTATATCAAAAGTGTTACTTTTATCATATTGGATTTCATGCATATAGGTATGCATAAAAGATATTCTTTTTATACTAAAAGTGTGATTTTCCTCATAAATGGATTTTATGCTTAACTTAGATGCATAAGAGAAATTCTTTTATTCTAAAAGTATAATTCCCTACCAAATTGAAATTATGCATAAGAAGATGCATAAAAGATTGATTTTAATTTCGAAAGTGTTAGTCTCCTTAAATGGAATTTATGTATAAATAAATGTGTAGAGAAATCTTATATCAAATATAAGAATTCTCTTTTTAAAAAAAAGATATGAAATGTGATAAGATGTGATAAGAGGTGTATGAGATGTGATAAGAATTGATAAGGTGCGTATGGAAAGTGATAGGATGTGATAAGAGGTGTATGAGATGTGATAAGAATTGATAAGATGCGTATGGAAAGTGATAGGATGTGATAAGAGGTGTATGAGATGTGATAAGAATTGATAAGATGCATATGGAAAGTGATAGGATGTGATAAGAGGTGTATGAGATGTAAAAAGATGTGATAAGATGTGTATGAGATGTGATAAGATTTGATAAGATGCGTATGGAAAGTGATAGGATGTGATAAGAGGTGTATGAGATGTAAAAAGATGTGATAAGATGTGTATGAGATGTGATAGAATGTGTTAAGATGAGTTAGGATGTGTTAAGATGTATATGGGATGTGTTAGGACGAGAATGGATGTAATATGGTTGTATGAATGTGATGTGGATGTATACATGTAGATGTATATGTATGAATGTGAATGTTGATGTGGATGTGGATGTATGGATGTAGATACGGATGTGTATGTATGTATGTAGATGTATATGTATGAATGTGAATGTTGATGTGGATGTGAATGTATGGATGTAGATACGGATGTGGATGTATGTGTGTGAATGTGGATGTATGAATGAGGATGCGAAAATGGATGTATACATGTGAATGTGGATGTATGAATATGAATGTGGATGTGTGGATGTGGAAATGGAGGTATGGATGTATGAATGTAGATGTGGATGTATGCATGTAGATGCGTATGTATGAATGTGAAATTGGATGTATGATGTGGACGTACGAACATGGATATGTATGTAGAATAATGAATATGAAGATGTATGTGAGATAATGTAGTCTATATGAGTGAATGGATGAGAACGAGTACACACTGAATGGAATGTGGAATAAGTAATGTGGTCCGAGAGTGGATAATATGGAAAGACAAGAGTTCGATTTAGAAACTGTATTTTGTGACTGTTTGTAAATGACTGTTTTATGTCATGAATGCTGGGGAAGCATTTTGACCGTCTTGTGGAATTAAGGTCATGAAGACCTAACTGTTAAAGTTGCAACTGCTGACGGAGAGTCAATGGAGGACGTCTCGCGTAGCAAGGTCGATCGAGGTCTTGACCAGCCTCGACTCGATTTAAATGGTGAGCTTCCGGTACGGTGGATGAGGGACCAAGGAAGCGGCCTATGAGTGAAGCGCTAGGTCACCTGCGAAGGATCCTAGAGGGTGCTGACCATACGGTGCTCGGGCTCTGGGTCGCCGAAGATACCCACACGTGCGTCGTGGAAGATATTGGAATAAGGAGTAAGAGTTGTTTTCTGAAACCGGGCATGGATCTGGTTGATTGACCTTGCTGGTCCTCAACAGATGAGTCCATGGCTCTTTTATATGGATCTGTGGGTTGATCTTGCTGATCTTCCACGGAGACTCCATTCTATTATATGAATATATTGCCGGTTACTATGAGCTAGGAACCATGGAAAAGGCCCCTGAGAGAACAGGTGGTGAGCGTTTTGGTTGCCAATGATGCCATAAGTATACCGATGAAAGAATGACTGGAAATAAGGATTCAACCAGAGACTTTGAGGATTGTCATCAGTGACATAATGGTTTTATTAAAGGATTGTTTTAAAGCTAGTTGATGCTAAGAAAAAGGCAATTTCATATTGGGTGTGTAAGTGGTATGACTAGTTTTATGTTTGCATGAACTTCCGGCTAGGGGGCCTTGGAACTCTTTTCCTTGGTACCCGGGACAAAACCTAACCAAATTCCAAATTGGATCCCATCACTACAGTGGTTGGGCGGTTGGCTAACCCATGGGATCGGATGGGGTTAGGCTGGACTGATGGATCCGTAAATCGAGATTTAATTTCTATTATTACGATAGATGAAGTAAATCCCGGATAGAAATTGTTCTATGGATAGGAATCAACGGCTGTGCCTCTTGATGGGGAAAAAAGCGTTGATCCCAATGATCCAAGTGCAAGTTCTTCCTTGATTTGACCAAGTACCGTTAAAGGTGCAGTCAGATCAGTTTGATCAGTAATGATCTTGACTACGTTTGAGTAAAGAGTTATCCTGGTGGAATCGCCCGTGCTTTCCGGGTAAAGGAAGTTTTTCCGGTTTCGGTTTTGGACAAACCGACGGATTAGTCTCTTGTCCGGATATCCGTGGGCGAGGCCCCGAGTGTGGGACCCCTGTCCCGCGCGAGAAGTGCTACTTCCGCTGCTAGTACCCCGAATTCGTTGCTCGGTGGGAACAGGGATCTTACAAGTCTGTAGTGCCGACTCCTGGGTGGTTTTTAGAGTACCCATCATGTAGCCGTATAACTCCCCAGGACTGGGAGGGTGCCCCAAAAGTTTATATAAGTCCCGAAAGATGGTCTCCCGAAGATCAGGTGAGCCTGAAGAGCTTCCTGGCCACATGATGAACTAGAAAAAAGAAAAAAAGAAGATTACTGATGAACTGAGAAGATGAACTGAGAAGAGAAAAAGAAGAGAAAAAGAGAGAAAAAGAGAGAAGGAAAGAGAGTAGAAAAGGCATGCATAGCGGGGATAAAAGAGAGGAAAGAGAGAAGGAAAGAGAGTAGAAAAGGCATGCATAGCAGGAATAAAAGAGAGGAGAAAGGAGAGGAAAAGAGAGGAGAAAAAGAGGGGATAAAAGAGAGAAAAAGAGAGGAGAATAGAGGAAAAGAGAGGAGAAAAAAAGAGAGAAAAAGAGAGGAGATAAGAGAGAAAAAGAGAGACGAAAAGAGAAGGAAAGAGAGGATAAAAGAGAGAAGGAAAAAGAGAGGAAAATATAGAGTGCAATCCATTTTTTCAATCATGCTTTCCCTTTCCATCATTCATGCAATCCCCTTTTTCAATCATGGAATCCCTTTCCATCATCCATGCAATCCCTTTCTTCATTCATGCAATCAATTATTTCCATGAAAGAAGAGGAAAAGAGAGGAGAAAAAGGGAGAAAAAGTGGGGATAAAAGAGAGGAGAAAGGAAAGGAAAAGAGAGGAGAAAGGAGAGGAAAAAAGAGGAGAAAAAGTGGGGATAAAAGAGAGGAGAAAGGAGAGGAAAAGAGAGGAGAAAAAAAGACAGAAAAAGAGAGGAGAGGAAAAAAAAGATTAAAAAAACACAGTGTCTATATTCGCATATAACAGCGCGTCTATAGACGCGGCTGTTTGTTTCCAACACAGAGTAGATGCATCTATAGATACGCTCTTAGACGCGCTTTTAGACGCGCTCTCAATTGCATCTATAGACGCGCTCTGACAGACATACTATTCTAAAAACTCAAAAAGGACATGCACCCGACACGCCCAACACAAAAGCACAACAGTTGTACCAAAAGCATTTGTTTCAAAGAGAGCAAAGGACGAATCCAAAGAGAGCAACTTTTAAAGAAGATCAACCCTAAAGAGACTTACCTTGGATAGAGGAATGGAAGCTTCTTGTCCTTCTTCAAAGCTGCTTCTCTTTCTTCTCTTCCTTGTTCACCCTCTTCTCTTGTGTGCTTGGAGCTGATTGTGTAAGCCTGGAGATAAGTGTGGGTGCTTGAAGATAAGTGTGGATGCTAGGCTGTGGATTTGTTAATATAGCAAAGCAAGTCCATTAAAAGTATGTGAAGAAAAGCAAGCGCGCTAAAAGTAGGTTTGAAAATGAAAATCGTGTCTATAGACGCTTCTAATGTCGCGTCTAATATCGCGTCCAAAATCGCGTCTAATCTGTGCAGCCTTTAGACGCGCCTATAGATGCGCACCACACAGAACAGATGCGGTTTTAGACGTGCCACAGAGTTTTAGATTAAATATTTGATACAAGAGTAATTTTTTTGGGTTGTTTATTTGTAGGATGTCTTCATCTTCAACAAGTAGCTCTAGTGACGGTGAATCCCTCTGTATCCACCATCGCGAAATGTGGTTGGAGCAAAAAATCAAATGTATGTGTGATCGATGTCAAGGAAACATGTATCGTGCACGCAGGATTACACTCAATCACATCTCAAAGTATGGAGAATGGGATCATGCGACCGTAAACATGGTAAGTGTTAAAGAGTTAAGGTTGATTGAGATACCTATGGGTGTTCATATGTTTGAGTTATGATCCCGTTTTAATTTGATACAGGATGCAGTGCCACACCCGCATATGTTTCCCTATGCTCGTCTCGTGAGGAGGCAAAGCGTCGGCGATATGCGGTGGGATCTTCAGGAGGGACCGTTACGGATGCATGGAGTGATGGTGATAGTAGTCCTCCGCCATTACCTCATGAAGCCGTGGAGGAGGAGGTGTTTGATGATATGGTGCAGGATTTATATGTTCATCAATCCGAAGGGAGGGATGATAGCATGGAGCAGGACGATCTTTTTACCGCAGCATCGACTCCACTGTTTGAGGGGTGCACATTCTCTGTTCTACGTGCCTCCCTTGAGTTACTAAACTTGCAAACCATCGATGGATGGAGCAATGCAAGTTTGAATGCATTACTCAAGTAAGATTTAAAGTCAATTTTGCAAACATGGTGAATTATGCTAGTGGGTCATTACTCGAATGCTTTTCCTCATTTATGGTCTTCACGTGGTGCAGGCTATTGTGTAAAATGCTTCCAAGGGAGAATAAATTACCGACCTCAAAAGATACGGCAAGGCAACATGTGACCTCTCCTGGAGGATTAGATTACAAGCGCATCCATGCATGCATCAACGATTGTGTTTTGTTTCGTAGACTACATAAGGATGCAAGAGAGTGTCCTACTTGTGGAGAGGCAAGATATAGAGCAGATCTCAAAACTTTGGACGTGCCTCTCGTAAGGCTCTGCGACATTTTCCCATAATCCCTCGCATCCAACATATGTTCAAGTGCAAATCCATTGAAGAGCTCGTGTCATGGCATTCCTCCCATCGATCAACCGATGGCAAGTGGAGAACTCCCACAGACACTCTTGCGTGGAAGCATATTGAAGACACATGGCGAAGCTTCAAGGAAGAACCTAGGAGCTTAAGACTTGGATTGGGTATGGACGGTGTGAACCCATTTGGTCTCAAAAGAACCTCTTACAGTGTATGGCCAGTTATATTGGTGAATTATAATCTTCCACCCTCTATGGCGATTAAGAAAGGACATGTTATGTTATCCCTTCTAATTCCAGGGAAACATAAAGTCAAAAATCCTGATGTTTATTTGGAGCCTTTGATTGACGAGCTAGAGATACTTTGGAGAGGTATCGAGGTGCATGATGTGAGGAGGCCTCCCCCGTCACACGAGACTTCAACTCCAAAGCAATCTTGATGTGGACGATGCATGACTTCCCAAGCTATGGCGAGTGTTCAGGTAAGCATTGCACTTCTAATTATGAGTAGGCAAAGGATGTGGCACCCTAAACCCACCTTCAACTCTTAATTGCGTCTATTGTTCAGGTCTCACTACATCGGGTTACCATGCATGTCCTGTTTTTGGTCCTTCGCTTGTTGCCTCACGGGCAGACGCATTGAATAAGGTCATCTATGAGAATCACCATCGATTTCTCCCACCTAATCATCCTAGATATGTTGCCCCTTGGAATGAAGTCCTCCCACAATCACTCACAATGGGAGATTGGATGAGAATTTGGGATGGTTCCACGACTCCTCCACCACTTGGCATGAGGCGTTTGTAACTATTGTGTGCTATATTGGCTGGAAATAAAGATTGCCCGCTAGCACCAGCTTTTGTTTAGATACTCCATCTTTTATCGTTTACCATATTGGTCCCACCTCAAGATCAATCACCTGCTTGATCCCATGCATATCTTCAAGAATGTGGCATCTACCATTTGGGAACATTTGAATGGGACACGAGATTCCGTAGGCATAAGGGAGGATCTATGTACCACAGGGAGGATGCATGAAGCTTGGCCCACAAGAGAGACCAAATGGGTGTGTTTTTTTACCTCGTGCCCGTGGAGGTTATCAAAGCTAGAGATGGTGGCGATGAAGCGTGCTATTACTACAACTCGTACTCCCACTGGATGCATGAGGTGTTTGAAGGGGGCCTTTACATCAAAGAGCAAGAAAAAAGGTGTAGAGCAATTATATGGCTTCAAATCTCATGATTGGCACGAGATGCTCCAAGTATTTTATGTGCATAATATCTTTTTCCTTTCAAATTTGTGAGTGAATTAGAAGCAACTAATCAACCATTCCTCGTGTGTTTAGTTCATACTACCCACTACTAACATTTCTCGTAGTGCATCGAAGGACATGAAAGATTGTATTTACAAGATGGGCGAGCTTGTGAGGTACTTTACATGATACAAAATGTGATGCGTATCAATGCTCCATGCAAGGTGTTCATATTGCTAATATGGTGTACTTTTTCATTTCTAGGTATGTGAGCTCAAAGGAAATAGATCCCACCACGCTTGAGAATGCTCGAGTTATGTCAGTGGAGGTGGTTTGTTTAGTGGAGGAAACATTTCCACGTTCTATTCTCACAAGCCAACTACATCCCATAGTGCATTTGGTGGATGAGATTGCTATATGCGGTACTATACATGCACGATGGTTGTTCTTCCTCGAGCACTTCATGAAGACCTTGAAGGGTTTCGTGAGACAAAATGCAAGACCCGAAGGTAGCATGGCCGAGGGTTGGTTGGTACAAGAGTCACTTGTATATATTTCTGAGTTTCTTGTTGATGTGGATAGCTCTCTCCCACGACTATGGAGAGATGATGAAGACCTAAGGATGACCTCTATTGTGCCTCAAGGGAAAGGACGCAACAAAGTAATAGACACGGAGTTGCTTAATAATATCAACCTCTATTGCGTGCTTAATAGTGATGTGATGAAAAGATGGGTGACAAGATACGAGGATGCAAAGGTAAGAAGACAAGAAGAAAGGGCCCTCTTTCGTACACACCACGGATCTCGTGTGCCATACCCTCAGTATCTAAGAGCACTTCCAAAGGATATTCATGTGGATTGGCTACTTGACGAAATGGAGAAAGCAGAGAAAGACGAGGGGATGCATATCACAATGGAAGAATGGGAGTATGCTAGGGGATGCATGAGCAAGGTCGATATATAGAATGTTATGCATAAGTTAGGAGCTTTCAATAATTTAGATTGCTTATTTAATTGATTTTGTCTTGGTGTAGTGCACTATTTTCAATGCTATATGGTGTCAGGGCAAGCATTTTCGAACACAACGGATTGATGATAAGAGAAACACACAAGATTGCGGTGTCATTGCTAGCTTTGAGGGAGCCAATGGAGCCATGGATGATTATTGTGGCATAATCCAAGATATTATTAAGCTTGACTTTTGATGTTTCTTTGTGTATGTTTTGGATGTAAAGAGGTTTAAGGACATGGTGGAAAGAGGCCCTAATGCAACAATCAAACGCCATGCAAGTGGCTTTGTAACTATTGACTCCACAAAGTTTTGGCAAAGTAAGAAGGACACACTAGTACTACCGCAAAAATGTGAACATGTACTGTACACACATAAAAATACTCACTTAAATTAAATATTTGATACCTTCGATGCAAGGAAAATAACATGATTGTATTTGTGTTTGAATTAGGTTGTCTATCAACCAATGGTGGATAATAACAGATGGTGGCATGTCATACCTATTATGCCACGTTCCAAAGTGATGTATAGTACATTTACGAATATGGAGCGTATGGAGGATGATCATGGCCATGGAGGTGATAATGACCGTGATACGAGAGAGGAGGATGATCATGAGATAGGAGATACAGATATTGAGGCCATTACCCGTGTGAGGACGAGCCTACCATTGGTGATGCTGATTTCGATGAGCACATGAGTAGCACAAGTAGTAGTGGGTTGAATGTATTTGTAGATCTAAACACTTGTTTGGATTTTGAAGTAGATAGTTTGGCAAGGGTTGATCTCATTGAGGATGAGATTGAACCGTAGTCCATCAATGATGTTGGCTAAACTATTTTAGATATTGTCTCATTCTCCTCACCTCACTTAATTTTTGTATATGTGGGTTTGCAAAAAAGCATTGATGTTTTTGTTAAAATTATGTGCTTTGGTAATCATGGACAATTTTTGGAAAGCAGTGATGTACATTTACCAGCCTACACCAAAATCTCACTTTTTGTATTCTCTGTTTTGCGTCTAAATACGCGTCTAATTCTCAGTGTAGACGCACTAATAGACGCGCTAATACACGCGTAAATAGATGCGCTGTTAGACGTAGTGTTAGATTCTCAGTGTAGACGCGCGAATAGACGCGTCAATACACGTGCAAATAGACGCGTCTATTCAAGCAACGCCTATAGATGCGCCCGCTATTTTGCGCGTCTATCAAGCGTGTCTATAGTTGCTTTGTGTTGTTGTGTTAGAAAACAAATTGACGCGTGAGTAGGGTGGAAGTGGGAGGATGGAATGCCCCGATGGCACCATCCTACGGACGGGTGGACCCGATTAGTCGGGTAGCTTTCCAATAGATTAAGTAAAAGCCCTACGCTAGATAATTAGGTTCTTGGGCAACTCTATTCTAGAAGACTAGGTCAGCGGTTGTGCCTTGCATGGATGAGGAAAAAAGCATTGCCTCTAGAAATCAAGTCTAGTAGTTGCCCAATTTATGATAAATTACCCTATGGGTGATTTGACTTTTAGAAGATCATGCTTCCCCTCCTGCGAGATAGGATTAGGTCTTACCTATGAATCGTATCCTTGAATCTCTACATGGTCAAGGTGTCGATAAATAGGAAAATTTTCCCAAGTTAAAACTAAGTGGACTATCTTAAGTGTTTCTCCTATTTTAGAAGGGGGGAACCTTACAAAATATCCCTACCAAGTCACCTACACTACAACACGTCGGGGGCACAACAAAGTTTTGTAGCATCATTTCAGCAATGCTTTTTTTGTCAGGATGTCGAGGATTACGTTTGCTGCTGCTGCTGATGGAGCAGTGCCTTTAGCAGCGAAATTTCATTGCTATATTGTGATTTCGCTACTGAATAGAGTGGATAGCAACAAAATTATGCTGCTATTTTTGTTGCAAAAAATTTTAGAGAGTTGTTGGATGCTCAATTCTGAAAATACTTGTGACACGCACACATAAAATGATATATAATTTTAAAAAATCATCCATTAAAACCCTTGGAGCCATGTTTCGAACAAAAAAAAAAACCCTTGGAGCCATTAAAACCCTTGGAGCCATGTTTCCAACAAAAAAAAAAGATATTGAAAACTTTTGAGAAGCAAAACAATGTCAAGATAATGAATCTATCCCATCTTGTAATAAATCCAAATGTGTTGCTTCATCAATGTCCATATCTAATGGAAGCTTAATGAAAAGACGAGGTTCTATATCAATATCAATATCACTATCCTGATCCAATGAAGCATTGTCATGATTGATAGGTAACTCATCATCTTCTTCCACTTGATATTCCTCATGCTCTTCATCGGCCCCATCCAAAATGTTTTCTTCATCTTCTTCTTCCAATGAGCCGATTTGAGGTAGTACTTGCACCTCATCCAAAGATTCAGCCTCCACATCTTGATCTTGAAAGATATGTTTTGAACAAGGGAAAACTTGTATAGCATACCACCACTTTGGATCAATTCGATCAGCGTGAAACACAACCTAATATCACAAAGCAAAGGGGTTACAATTTTATTACACTACATCTAGATTTAATTTGGGAATGGTTGGGTTACTAACCTGTTGAAAGTGTTAAGATAATACGAAGGTATCTTTCTCATTACTCCAAAACTTGGTGAAATCAATTTGGAAGAACCTATTTGGATGTTTCTTCATGGTTTCTTGAGCACCTCTATATATTACCTTGAACCATTTGACATCAAAGATGAATAGACTAAATGCTGTAAATCCAACCTCAAGAATATCCTAAATAGTTCCACAATACTCAAGATTGTCCTCTATGACATTGGTATCATGTCTATTGGCTCGACTTTCTTGCTCAAAAGTCGCCATCACACCACAGTCAAATGTGTTACTTTAGAATCCACACGCTCCGTGTGAAAATGCCTTCCTTCTGACCAATTGCATTATATAGTTTGTACTAACATTAAACAAAAGCATGACATTTAGTATATACAGTGCATTAAACAAGGTATATACATGTGATAGAGATGAAGAATGTACTTACTTGAGGGTAAAATCCTCTTGTATACCATGCTCTTCTCTTGTAATCATCTCTCCATTTTGTGATGCCATCGATATTGCCATACAAAGCCATTCTATATTGATCACATTTGGTAGAGGTTCCAAGCTAGGCAGGAATGGCAAGCATCTATTTGCTCTTTTGAAAGCTCTTCTCTCATCCTTTTGTCTATTGATTGCATCCTTGTATTTCCCAAGCCACTTCTTCATGATGGGACTATTTAGAATGCAGATTGTATTCACCTTGTGGTGTAATGCTTCATCCAGTGCTCATTGCCTTTTCTTTGAGGCACATTAGTGATTAGTCGATCATCCTTCTCATTGCTCCATAATCATGGCATGGAAGGATCTATGCAAGATAGATGTGTTGAGATATACACATGAGACTCTTGCATCAACCATCCCCCTGCCATGCTTATACACACTCAATATTTTTCACTTAGGTCTTCTAAGGTAGATCTTCAAAGGGTTGTAAGCCCTTGCAGTCCAAATTGCATCATTATGTCTTACTTAGGCTATCGAGATCCTACGGATTGGCAAGCTATTGGACATGGTCATAATGATGACTATATGTATAGTTTCTTTAGGCCTACTCGTATGCCTATCTTCTTTAGGCCTACCCGTATGCCTATCTATGAAAGTACATCATCTATTGACCACTGTATTTTAAATATTAAGATTATATAATTGTTAAGCTCTTTTATCTCAAAAATCCAAAGTTTTTATGTATTTCCTAGGTAGAGGTTGATTCGAGAATATAGCTCATAGTCTTGAGTACAGGCATCCTCGCAACATATGTAGGACAACATGTACACATCGCCTTTTTGACAAAGGAGGCTCTACATCTGCAACATACGAAGATTCTGTGGTACCATGGTACCATCTGATTCTACTTAGATACATTATATCTTCCAGTTTAGGGTCACTATATATGGGTTTTTTTAGTGATCCTTATATAGGTTATGATGACCTTGGTATGTGATATATTTTGGTTACCACATTTCAGTATAGTCTATTATATTCATGAGATATTTTGGTGATTCTTAGGGGGTTCACCTAAAAATATGTAAGTATAGCATGTGAGTTCAAATGAAGAAGTTTTTAATTCAAAATTTTAAGGTAAATTTACAGAAATTACAAAAGGGGTTTTTTATCGATTTTGAAAGAAAACTCATAATTCCATAAAGAAAAAAGGATCATTTTAATGAAAAATTCACAGGTAAGGGTTTTTTTAATACCCCTTGAATGCACATGATTCATAGGGTTTCTTAGTAGTTCACCCCCCAAGTGGTGATCACTTTATAGCTTAACGCAGACTTTTGTATGTAAAGCATTTTGGGCACCACGTTTTAATATAGTTTACAAATGCATTGGTTTTTGTGTATAATGTTCATTTGTGACTCTAATTATTGTTTTGGTCATTTATAAAATTTTCAAGTTTTGAGAGAGAGAGAGAGAGAATAGTAGTAGATGATGAAATCTACGAGGGAGATTGGATTACCTATTGTTCAAATTATTGCAGTGGATTTGCACCCATGTCGAAACCATCATCTTGGGATGAATCGAAACCATCATCTTGGGATGAACCCAACATGATGAAATCTGCGACGAGAGAGATTTGACTACCTATTGAATTGGAGTGGATTTGTCCAACCGAGCATCTTGGGATAAACCCAACAAGTTAGTAGTTTTGCTATAAAAGAGTGAAGACGTTGCAAAATTTGTTTGCGACTTGGTGGTGTAAGTCAAGTTTTGATCATTGATGTTATGATACTCATCATTCGTGCCCCAAAGTATAAGCTTTGGCGAGATATTGGCATTGGATGGTAAGGTTGTTGTGATATTGATGAGAACTTAGAAGATAGTAGGGAGATGCACAGCCCAATATGAAAAGGGAAACTATTCACATACCACTTCATGGAGGAGCATTTGAGAATAATTGTGCCCAAACCCTATGACGAGTGAGGCGACTCGTCAAATGAAAAAGTGGGGTCATGCTTCAAAATCGAGGACTAAACCGTCATGATTTGATTCCTTTCCCTGGGTGCCCCTATTCACTCTCAAAAATAATCCTTTTCCTAACCAATGAAATAAAGGGCGACCTTCAAGCTCACCTAGTTTGTATTGAAAAAATGCATAGATTAAGATTTAATCAGTTTATGACTAAATTTTCAAAGTTTTGAAGCTTTAATATCAAGGCTTCCCAAAGTTACAACCATTATTTCTCAATTTCAGGCGCACCGAATTCCTTGACACTGCCTCGGGTCCCATTATGGACACTGCCCCCATTATCAAAATTTACTGACACTGCCTCCATTATCTAAATTGGTGGGTCCGTGAACTATTGGACATTCCTAAGAGCCGAATCCCGAGCTCATCTTCTTAGGGCCTTCACACAAGAACTCATCTCTTCCCCCTTCTTCCCATTAACTCATCTGTGATCATCTTCTTTCCCCTTCCAACTACGTATACAAACTAACCTATATTATTGGAAGAAGGAGGAGGAGGAGGACAGTCTTCTGATCTCCATCTTCATGAATATGTTACTACTTCTAAGATTGTTAAGAATCAAATCTACCACAAGGCTGTCCTTCTTGTTCACACACATGGCACTGTGTTCTATTTTTGAGCTACTGCATTAGCACCTACACTTGCTTGGATGGCCTCGTGATTGTAGCGTTAGCATGTGAGGTGTGGCTAAGGATATTTTCTCATATTTCATGTTCGCGAAGTGGTTCCTTGTCGAGCACGAAACGTACTTAGAGAGGCTTTTGGCCTTGATAAGGTATAGTGGTGTAGCTAGCACCTCTACCAATTACCTCCTTCAACATATGTTTTGATGGAATGAGTTAATGACATGGCATGTGAACCATCCTTCAAACTATGACATGATGAGGATTGCCGTCGACTCACCAACTTGGGCTCACATTGAGGATGAATGGCAAGAGTTCAAAGAAGGGCCCCGTAATTTACGACTTGGATAAGGTATAGTGGTGTAGCTAGCACCTCTACCAATTACCTCCTTCAACATATGTTTTGATGGAATGAGTTAATGACATGGCATGTGAACCATCCTTCAAACGATGACATGATGAGGATTGCCGTCGACTCACCAACTTGGGCTCACATTCAGGATGAATGGCAAGAGTTCAAAGAAGGGCCCCGTAATTTACGACTTGGATTGGGTTAACCCGTTTGGATTGAGGTCTACATCATGGTCCACATGGCCCATTGTTGTTGTGAATTACAATATTCCTCCACGAGGATGTCCATCAAGAAGGGTCATGTAATAATTGTGCTTCTTGTGCTCGGGAAGCACAAGGTAAAGAATATGGATGTATACCTTAAGCCCTTGATTAATGACCTCGAGCAATTATGAAGAGGCGTAAGGGTGCATGATGTTTCTTGTCCAATTTCATGTCACAATGCAATGGTCAAGGGTATCTTGATGTGGACTATGCATGATTTTCTAGGCTATCCGGAGTGCTCAGTACGTCATACTTATAAATTAATTCTTATCTAATCATGCACAAATTGAAAAGAGGAAAAGAATGTCAAGAATTAAATTTCATCTTTTTATACACCAACCAGTGCAATGCACTCATTAATGGATGCATTTACAATAACAAAGAAGAAGGGTGAGCATCAATTGTATGGTCTCAAATCACATGATTATCACAAGATCATGCAGGTACGTACATAAATATATATATATTTTCAAGGCACTCCTCGGTTTATATTGTGGACTATATATTGATCTTTTATTATTTTCAAAAATTGATTTCACTAGTTCATACTTCTAATATCAATTGGTCGGTGCAGAGAAGAGAAAGCTCGGAATGCCATCTATAAATTAGGTGGATTGGCAAGGTGAGTTCTAATCAAAACTATAGATTTGTGCTTTTGGTATAGCATATAGCTTTGAAATTATCTGTTCTTCTTTAATTTATCATTTCTTGCTTTGTTGAATAGGTGGATAGTGTAAAAGGAGATTCATCAGGATTCCATTGAGAAGGCTGGAGTTGAGTCAATTGAGATGGTGTGTATGTTTAAAGAAAGCTTTCCAAGAAGCATACTCACAGCTTATGAATTGCACCTTCTAGTACATTTTGCATTTGAGGTAGCTATAATATGTGTCGTTGTTCATAGCTTTGAAAGTTTTCATCTTGGAGATTGGATTTAGAGCTTTCAAAGTTTTCATCTTTGATGTTAAGTGGTTCAAAGTGGTACTCAAGCAACCATCAAGAAGCATCTTGGAAGCGGGTTTTTTGCAATTGGCTCAATAAAATTATGGCAAGATTCAAGAGACACATATGTTCTACCACAACATTGTGAACAAGTTTACACTTGATTTTCAATTTTGACGAATCTATAGATAAAAGGAAGGTATTGTATATATTTTCTTGTAAATATTTTGTGGTTCTTCTTTTTAGGTTGTGTTTCATCTAGACCAAAGAGATACTAATTGGTGGTATGTACTACAAGTCGCTCCTCCATCTAAACGTATATTTCAAGATCAAGATGTTGAAAGAAGAAATGCATGCTGGACAATCAATGGAAGATGCAACCAACAATCAATATGACCACCATGAGGACCATGATGATAATACATCTACATCTTCTTCAAGTACTAGAATAGGACTTTGTATTCATATAGGAGCCATCGAAATTATGGATTTTGAGATAGACCAGGATAGATTTGATGATGGTGAGTACTAATTAAATATATATCATCACAACATATTTACACATTGATCGGTTTGTAATGATTTAGTGATTTTGTTGTTTTATTACAAAAAGATTTGGATGTTTATCATGCTTTTTGGACTTTAATTTTTTTAAGTTTCTAATTCCACTCGAGTTAAACATTCTATTTTTTTACAGTGTCGTTGAGCGACGTTCATACCGGCATTTATCTAGTGTCTCCAACGACGCTAATAACAACTCTTATAGCAGCGTAACATAAAATGTCACAAATAAATGCCGCTAATGCTTGCTTCTCTTGTAGTGTCTATGTCCTTCTCCTATTGTTTGTTGATATACACATGGCAAAGCTCTTATCCATACCCCTTTGTTGGATGTTGGTGTTGTCCATGCAGATGGACATGGCAAAATTGTCATGGACACAGATTTTTTGTGTGTTGAACCTAAATCCATACCTTGCACTACACCTCATCAACATGCACATCAAGAGTCTCCTTGTGTGTATATTGTTGCCCCTCTTGAAGGAAACCAGGGCCTGTAGAACCTCCACTTTGTCAAAAACAGAGCAAGGTCTAGAAAATCTAGTGAACCTCTGAAAGAGAAGAAAACTGCATCTAATCCTAGCATGAATAATAAACTTATGTCAAAACTAAGCTATTGGAGTTGTCTGTCATTCATTGTTGGCATTTGCGATGGTGATATGGACCTTGTGAAACACTACCCATATGCACACTAGATTATTCCTAAAGTGGGGAATGGAATGGATAGAAAAAGGACTATTGTTTGGAAAGTGATGGAAGTCCCTCATATCACTCAGTCTTATATTGACGTTGATGATTTTTCTTTTCATGGATCATCCAGGTTTTAGGTACTTCCCAAATGTAGATGCTGCTGGAGTTGAACACGAATAGCTAGAGAATGACGATGGTTATCCAGGATCAAGAAGCAACCCCGTTCCTGTGGATAGCGATTAAGATGTTTGTAAATGAGCATGTACTACATGACAAATATTGCTCTATTTGGGACCTACCAAATATGAGGGAAGCAATAGAAAATGGTCACATGATTTTGTATCTCTACGTCTTAACAAGCAAGTGGAAGATACGAACATTATGTAAGGATTTTAAAGGGATTAGTATGACCATCTTTGTATAAACTCTCACTTTTATCGTTATAAAAATTTCCAATACTAATTAATACAAAAATATGTTTTTTTAATAAATTTCTTATTTCAAATGAATGAAACAAATGCAAATTTTTTGTGTTTCATAATTATTTTTAGTTCATTTAACTCATTTCAGATTTAGGATGGCACATGCATTTTTCATTTTCAATTTTAATGGCTATTGAAATCAAGTTTGTAAATTGTTATTTATTATCTTTACCTTTATTACTTTGTAATAACCTTAGAGGTTTAAAATACTTTGTAATAACCTTAGCACTTAGTGAAACCAAGGTTTTGCATTAATTAATTAATGCCCACCCATGACACAAAGCTAATTAATAGATACAAGTGATCTTGATCATTTACAATTTCTATCGTTAGCATAATTGACAATTGTGTGCTAAATATAACCTTAGCTCATTATTATTGGTTATTATTGATTTGCCACTTTTTAATTTGCCTTTGGTTTCCTCGGACGTTCCGACATGGAGAAGCGCTGGCGCGATAATGTTAAATTTCGTTTTCTGTGGTTCGAACGTCCTACAATATTATTGAATTTCTTTTTTCCTTTCTTTTGGAGATTGACACCACAACAAGCTATTGAATTGGTCGTGGTTCAATATTTGGTCCGATTCCCGCATCACATATATGTTTATAGAAATATAGAAATATTTCTTTAAAATTGGTGCTTATAGCTCAACATAGGGCCTTCAAAAGAGCTCATCTGTGAGCATCTTCTTCCGCCTACGTACCTATATTATATGGAAGGTAGGACAGTCTTCTGATCTCCAACTCCACGAATATGTTGCTACTTCTAAGATTGTCAAGAATCAGATCTACCACAAGGCTGTCCTTCTTGTTCGCATGGGGCTCTGTGTTCTATTTTTGAGCTATCGCCTTAGCACCTGCACCTGCGTCGATGGCCTCGTGATTGTAGCGTTGGTGTGCGAAGTGTGGCTAGGGATCTCCGCCCATCTTTTCATGTTCGCGAAGTGGTTCCTCGTCGAGCGCGAATCGCACCCGGAGAGGCTGTTGGCCTTGATAAGGTATAGTGCCAAGTGCACCTCTACCAACCACCTTCACCTAAAACATCACGCATAGCTGTTGAGCGCCATGGCCCCCGTGGATGGCTGCAGTAGCTTAAAATTTCTTCAATGTTTGTGTGTAGTTCCGGCCAGTTGCAACAACTTCCGCCGGTGGACGTGTTTGTGACCACGGCTGACCCGCTGAAAGAGCCACCGTTAATCGCCGTCAACACCGTCTTATCTGTCCTGGCACTAGACTATCCGGCCGACAAGCTTGCCTGCTATGTGTCGGACGACGGAGGCTCCCTCCTCATGCTTTGGGCTCTCAAGGAGGCAGCCACATTTGCCAGGGCATGGGTGCCCTTTTGTAAGCGATTTCACATCTGCTGCTGACGCCCAGCTCAGAGGCTACTCAAAGGAGTGGCACGCCATGAAGGTAAGCCCTATAATATCGTCTGCTCATGTTAATGTACACTCTTAGCTAGTCACCATAGTTTCAAGAATATCCTCGGGCTTTAATCACCATATCCTTATCTCCAGGCAGAGTACGAGGCGTTGCAAAGCCGATTAAGCTCCATCACCGCAAAATACTGCACTAATTCAAAGCAGGAAGCGGTCAAGCTCGTACTCGACAAAGTAACCGATACTCGTCGTGGGCTTCCAATTACGATCACCGCAATCATCCAGCCTACTGGGAGGTTAGGCCCTAATCAAAGCATGTTTAAGATGTAAATTGTAATACTGTACGCAACCACGTCCACCACGTGTGTATGTTGGCGCTCCCCTTTAGACTGATGTTGTTGATGAAATTTTGCACAGATATGTGTGGACAAGCCTGAAAGCGAAGCTGACATTTTACCGTGCCTTGTGTATATCTCCCGCGAGAAGCGTCCCGAGCACAACCATCACTACAAAGCCGGTGCCATGAATGCACTGGTACTCTTCTTCTACCCATTGTCATGACGCTGATTATAAGGTGCAGGCGCTTCACTGAACAATCCTACTAAACTAATGTTTTATAAATTCCAAGATCCGCGTGTCCGGGGTCTTTACAAACGCCCCCTTTATTCTGAACCTGGACTGTGACATGTACGTGAACGACGCCAGAGCCATTCTGCGAGCCCTGTGCTTTCTCATGGACCCGGGCACCAGCAGAGAAACGGGCTTTGTGCAGTTTCCTCAATGCTTCGAAGGCGTGGACGAAGATGACATCTACGGAAATCGCATGAAGACAAGAATGGAGTACAAGCTCTACATTAGCATTCAAAGGGAGGATAAATTTCAAGCTCCATCAGCCTCTGTGTGATGCGCGTGTGTATGCAAAACTATGGATGTTGGTGCAGTGAAGTGAGCGGAACTCGAACCCTAGAACTCAGTACACCCTCTTACACTAGCCATTGCACTACGCATTGATTCGTTGAAGCCCTTGCATGTATAAGCCCTTGTTGCGAATTTTCCATTAGATGTGCGGGATTTTCCTTTTCTCTCTGGTTGCTAAGGTAATTTCT
This sequence comes from Cibotium barometz, assembly GCF_041138505.1. Lineage (NCBI taxonomy): Eukaryota > Viridiplantae > Streptophyta > Polypodiopsida > Cyatheales > Cibotiaceae > Cibotium > Cibotium barometz. The sequence continues at coordinate 22,845,356 of NC_141072.1, forward strand.
CACGTGTTTATGTATCATTCCAGATGTATATCAAAGGAATGGATGGCGTCCAAGGTCCGCCATACTGTGGGACAGGGTGCGTTCACAAGAGAGAAGCCTTGTATGGCAACAAAGCACATGCTGCAGTTGTAGGGACAGATAAGGTCATGATTAATGGTGAGTATTTAAGCTATTTTTGAGTAGACGTACACTCAGATGGAGAGCTTGGTGGTTTTAACTTCTAACTTATTTTTTCCCTCATCAAAGCTTTCGCTCCTCCCAAGTTGGGCTATTTTTTCCAAAGAATTTGTGCCTCTCAAGTTATGCTACTGAAATTCTTCTTTTTTTCTCTACACAAACACCTTACCTTAGTTTTCAAGGGTAGCCCCTTATATTTTATTTGAAGGAACAAATTTTAATTAGCATTTCTTACTTCAGTACGAAGGGCAATTAGCTGTAATGATTTCTTTCATTTCTGCTTTTTACCCTACTCGGCCGTTACCTGCCTACTATTTGATTAATGTTTCCATTCTGATCCATAAATAATAACCTATGTTTTCCTTACGCTATGGAAGCTCACAAATTTCTATAATGTCAGCTGTAACTTATCTACCTCTAGAGTCTTCTTGCCTACTACTATTTGAATGTTTTTATTATGATCCATAAGTATTAACCTTACACTATGGAAGCTCGAAATTCGTATAATGTCAACTAACACTGTTTGGGTTGATATAGGACGTGAAACAGAGCTATTGGGCCGTTGCCAAAGTCTTGTTGTTTGTGCTCAAAGCATAACATCAAACATGAGGAACTATAGCTCTCCTCTCAATGGAAATGCCTTGATAGAGGAGGCCATTAAATTGCTTGATTGCACCTACTCCTATTTTGCTAATTCAAACTTCAAATCCATATTTTAGTATACAGCTAGACTGAGCTAGTACCTTGGTACTTCAATAATCAAAATGACTTGAAGATCACTTGAACATGCCTTTAAATTTGTACTCCGAGATAAGGTTTAATTATGTTTCTTGAAAGTAAAAAGACTTTTCAATAATTTGCTTAGGCCTCAAGATGCCACCTTTCTTAGCTAATCAAGCATGTACATATATACATATGTATGCACATGTATCCACATATAAGTATAAATATTGTTGCACCCTTTAATTGGGCTTCAAGTTAAAGTTCTATCGATCCCTTAAGGTTTCATAATTGCAAATTTTGGTTAACTTTAAGCGTCATTTGAAGCTTGAGAAGGTATTTGAAGCCTAGAATGACTTGAAATTTAAGTACTCGCACAAGGGTTCTCCAAAATGAAGTTGGCTTTTTTTAAAATCCTTATCCAATAGGCAAAATGTCTCAAGAAGGATTAGGCTAAACGTGACCTATGAAATTCAACCAATCTACAGTTTTGTCTAGACAAAAAATAAAACAATAGAGCATCAGAATGTAAAAGTAGATCTATGAAACTCTTCTTAGCATTGTAGCACTTGTGTAATGTAGGTAGTAAAGCTAAAAGTCTTTCCCTATTACAAATCAAAGGTGTGGATTTTGTGGGTGTTAAGATTCCAAGACCTTTGCAAACCATAAAAGACAACTTCTAGATGTCCCTTAGAGACTACTTTGGAAGATACTAACTCTTGATGTCTCAAAAACCCAATCATAGACTTGCTATTTGTCACCCTTGAGCATCGAGAGAGTAAAACTAGCCTATGCACAAGAGTATATTATGAATGGGTCCTCAAAACCATGTCATAATGTATGTACCATTGTATGCTTTCTATTATCTCTTGCTAATAGCTATACTATATGGATCCACCCACTTGACCTACCGTAAGGCACTTTACCATCTTACTCGTGCGCCAACAAACACTTAACTTTTGTAAGGCGATGCTGAAACATATAGAGTTAATGTACCATGTACTAATTTCAAATAGGAAAATTCTAAAGAGTTAGTGTATATAGTTACTTTGGGCTAGTCATAGAGGTCAGACCATTTTTCAGTTTGGTCAGTCTAGTGTATATAAGTCATAAGCAAGACAAAATCATTCCCTTCTAATAATTTACTTTGTGAGTTCTCCTTCTTCCTTCTTGCTTTCTTGTATGTTGTTGCTTACTTGATGGATGCATGCTAGATAGGTTTGATTGTAGGTTTTATTCTTGCAATAGCTTCTTCTTCTTTCCCCCCCTTTTGTGAGAGAGAATGATCAAAGACTAATCTCTTGTTGCCTCCATCAAGGCATAGAGAGCTCTCCCTTCATCCCATTAGCAAAGGAGCATTTGGATGTGCCAACAATAGAGTGGGGACATAACGGATGGGCTAGGACACCCACATAGAGAATTAGTTATAGGCAAGATCAAACGACACATGATGCTTTAGTAAGACTAAGGTATGCTCTTAAATTGAACATATTTGGCGCCACCTATCAGGGATTAACCTAGGTCTTAGCTTTTTTTATCCATCCATTCCAAGCTGTTAAGATTACTCAATGTTGATAGGAGGTCACACTCTAAAGGTAAATTTAATTGCTTTTAATTACTTTGAATTTCTTTTAATTCTAATTTGAAGTCTGATTGAATTAGGGCATTCTAATTTCATCTATTATAAAGGTAAATCGCTAGTTCATTGGTAATTTACATGAAATTCAAGCCCAAGAGGCTTAGAATTCATTGCTTTAAGCCAGGAATCCACTCCAAAAACATGAGAATTAGAGTGGGATAGTCAAATGTTTAGAAGCGGAATCCACTCCAAAAACATGAGCATTGAGTTCTAGTAGGTTGGATTAGAGTGGCATAGTCAATGTTTTATCGTACATTTCATAGTTTATCATACATTGTTGGAATTGATAGCTTCAAAGCATCCTAAACCATCTCAAACAATAAAAATATTTAATTAATTAGACCATAACTAGTAATTAGGATTAGGATCATTAACCATGTCCCATCAAGTCTAAAAAATCACAAAACCATCGAAAATCAAGCCAAACCCGCTCTCACATAGGAGACATGAGCTCTTTTTTCTTAAATATAGATAGAAACTTGGAAAAGAAATTAAAAGTAGGAAGAATGCAAGTGAACAAAATATATATTATAGACCTTTGGCCATATACAAAAAAAACAAGGAAGAGGAGGTGAATCACAATCGTCATTGGATTCCTTTGGCTCGCCTCCTTTGCCTTCATTTACTTCACCCACTTCATGTTCGTAGTCCAAATCTTTCTCTTCATCTTCATCCTACATACATGCAAACAAGAGTAAGGTAAGTATAAACCAATAAAAGACAATTACATATAGATAATAGAAGCGCTTATGTGTTACTTACCTTGTCAGCTCTTGAGTCCCCAAAATGGACTCATTCAAACGTACACCTTGCATACACATCCAAGCCCACAATTGCGGATGGGGGGATCTATATCCATAATTGTACTCTTATTTTATTGGGTCATGCCCAAGAATCTCTCCTAAAAAAAATAATTAAAAAAAGAAACAATTAGTTAAAGTAAATAAATTAGTTTAAAACAAAATTAGATTAGATAAAAGAAAATAGGAAAATAGATACTTATTTTCTTCTCTCGAGCGAACTGCAATGCTCCTCGCTTCCATAGTTGTGAAGTACTTGCCGCGCTGCTTGTTATTGAAAAAAGCACTTGGATGCTTCCTCACACAAAGCACCGTGCATGCCTCCGTTCCTCTTGAGAGCAAACACTTCCATGTTGTTCTTGGTCGCTCTCTTAATTTTTTCTCTCCTATTAGAGAGGAGAAGCTTTATCGTCGTCTTCATCCAATCCTCTGAGAAGGCGAGGCCTGCATTTAGAACAACAATATTAATCTTGAGCACATCAATATCATATTGTTTTGAAAGCTCATCCTCTGCTTTCCACTTCTTAAAGGAGATTGTGAACTCCAGTTAGCAAGTACATGCATCCAGTTGATGAGCTGCTTCCCTCTAGAATCCATCACGAGGGCCCCATCCACATTATATGGTGCGGTTCGTGGATCAAATGGTGGGACGGATCTTCTCGGGGTGGCTCAAAATGGGCTATGCATAGAGCCTATGCCTAGGTTCTTTTGTGTAAAGCTCTATGCATAGAGCCTTTGTAGAAAGTGCTTTTCGTAGGCTCTATGCAAAAATCTCTTATGCATAAACTTGCATGTAACACACCATGCATAGAGCCTACGCATAGAGCCTATGCATAAGCTCTATGCATAAAGCCTATAAATAAGAGATTTATGTAGAGAGCCTATGTAAGCTTGCATGATGTCTATGCATAAAGCTTCATGATGAAAGCTCTACATATAAAGCTTTATGCAAGATTCATGCATAAATCTTCATGCAAGCTCTAAGCATAGGCTTTATGCATACGATTTATGCATAGACTTTATGTGTACAAAACTTTCAAGCTTATACATAGAGTTTTATGCAAGCCTAAACTCAACCTAAACCCGGAACCCAAGGTTGCAATAAACGTAGAGAACGATTAAAAGAAAAAGAGGGGTTACCCTTTTTTGTGGAGCCAAAGGAGAGATCTCTATGCATTCATTGACAGCTCTATGCATGCTCTATGAATGCATTGAGAGCATTGAAAGCTCTATGCATGATTAGAGCTAACCCCAAAGCATAAAACCTTAAAAAAATATAAAACCTTAAAAGCATGAAACCCTAGAAATCCGTAAAAGCATGATAGAAAGGAGTGAGCTCTTACCTTAAGAAGCTAGAGTTGTGGGTTGATGACTTGAATAAGCCTACAAAATATCAACAAAATAAAAGAAAAGCTAGAAAGTATACTACATTTTAACATATGAGAAAGTAGGAGGAGAAGTCAAAGAGGAGAAGGGGAAGATGATCAAAACAAGGCTAGTCTCTTTAACCCTAACCCTAATACAACATTCATAGAAAGCTTGTGCTTTAAGAAACTCTAACCCTTGCTTCTAAATAGAAAGCTTGTGCTTTAAGAAACTCTAACCCTTGCTTCTAAATAGAAATCCTAATAGAGAGCTTTCCATCAAAGCTCCACATTGGCACTTCTATGTAGAACCTAGGGTTAGGGAAAGACAAGAGAGAGGATAAAGAGAAAGGAAAGAGAGAGGAAGGAAGAGAAAATCTCAACTCAAAGCATGGACGAAGCTTTCCATGAAAGCTTGAGAGTAAAGAAGAAAGGGATAAAGCTATCCATGAAAGCTTAAGAGCATAGTAGAGGGAGCGAATAGCACATATCTTTGAAGAAGAGGATGAGATTTGATGGGTGGAGTGAGAGGTGGAAGAGATGGAAATGACTTGGGTGGGAGGAAGAGATGCTACCATCAATCCACTACCATCCTGGCTATGTGCCTCAAAGGAGGTAGCTAGAAAGAATCATGGTGGTGACGATTTAGACCATAGTACTAGTTTGTAGGTTGCTATTGTTAAGCAATGAAATTTCATGATAGGGTTGTAATATTTCGCTACTAGTAAGCATTATTTCACTAGCTGAGAGTAGTGAGATTTCACTACTGTATCCTACATAGCAGCGAAACCTTGGGCCACTTTCCACCTGGTAGTTCTGGATAGAATATGTCTTCTTATGCTAATATGTATTCACTTGTGGTCTGATTACAGATGTCTAATAGTGATCAAGAGATGGATTCAGGCTCTAAAGCATGGTTGAAAGAAAAGATACGATGTATATATGATCGATGCAAGGGCCAATATATATGACAACATCGTATAACAATTAATCATGTCCGTACATATGGGCTTCATGAGAGGCATTGGCATGACCAAGTTTGGATGATGACATAGAGGAGAACCATAGAAGAGTGTTACATAATATGTCACACCATTCCATGAAATTTGGTAGATTACAAAAGGCAACAAAGCTTCATAGGAAAAGCATGGTTGAGAATCATTGCATAGAGCCAATGAATGAGGTGCCTCCACCATTGCCACATGAGGAGAAAGAGGATCTCATCATGGAAGACATGGTGAATGATTTTTTTGAACGAGAGATTATAGATGATAGAGAGCAAGCTTCAATGTCACAAGAGGAGAAAACCTTGTGTAGAGAGGAAATCACCTCTTTATATGAGGGATGTTTGTACTGTACACTCCGAGAAAACTTGGAGCTATTAAAATTGAAAACAAGTTATGGATGGAGTGATGCAAGTGTCACAAGTCTTCTTAGGTAAGATCCAATCAATATATTCTCTATGAAATAGAAAATGTTTCTTGTTTTATATACTCTCCTTGTAGATATTTTAACATATGATTTCTTGTATTATGTTGTAGGCTTCTCAAGAAGACTCTTTTGGATCAAAATCTATTTCCGGATCATTCATAAGATGGGTCTCGTAAATATCTCTCTATACTAGATATGAAGTATACAAAAAAACACGCATGTCCTGATGATTGCATGCTATTTAGAGGGTTAAATAAAGATACAACACAATGTCTAAAATGTGGAGAGAGCGAATAGAGAGATAATTTCCAAGGAGACAAGTTTTTGAGACATTTTCCTATCATTCCTTGTATCCAACACATGTTTAAATGTAAGGAGATTGCAGAACGCATGACATGGCATGCAACTAATCTCTCAACCGATGGCATCATGAGGATTGTAGCTAATTCACTGGCATGGAAACACGTGAAGCATCAATAGAAAGAGTTTACAGATGAGCCCCGTCACATACGTCTTGGCTTGGGCATGGATGGTGTTAATCCATTTGGCTTCAAGTCTAAATAATAGTGTACGCGGCCTATTGTATTGGCAAATAACAACCTCCCTCCATGGGTGGCAAATCAAGAAAGGTCATATCATGGTTGGTCTCCTTACTAGGCAAGTATAAGGTGGCAAACATGGATGTGTACCTCGATCCTTTGGTTGAGGAGCTTGAGACACTATGGCAAGGTATCAAAGTGCATGATGTCTCCAAGGCTAATAATATAGGCTTGATATGAAGGTGAAAGGAGTTTTTCTTTTGGACAATGCATGACTATCTCTGGTTCTCAAAGTGCTCAGGTACATACTTGGACTTTATAACTTTAAACTTTAAACTTGTCTTACTCTACCTCCTCTCAATCATCTCAAATTTAAAATAGGTTTGGCAATATCTGGACATCATGCATTGCCAATGTCTGGACCATCACTTGTTTCAAAAAGACCCTCTACACTAAAGAAGATGGTGTATAAAAAACATCATCGATTTATCCCTCCTTCACATTGCAAGTATGTGCCACATGATGTATCACCAATTGTGATGAGAGTGGTTTGAGGAATGGAGAAGCACCCCACATCCACCACTCCGTGAGAGGTAGGGATTGGTTTGAGGCATGGAGAAACATCCCAAATCCACCAAACGGCGGATGGGATGTCAAGACACTCAATCTTCTTTGGGCTTCCATTAAGTGGATTGGGATATACAAGGATGTAATCAATAGACGAAAGGATGAAAGAAGAGATTTGACAAGAGCAAATCGACGCTTGCCATTCCCGCGTAGCTTAGAACCTCTCCCAAATGTGAAAGTGGCAAGATACTTATAAACTCTGCCTCCCATGACTCGACGCCGCCAGATCCGAAATGCGAAGATCCAATGGTCTCCATCTGGATCCGTCGTGCCTCCACATGCTGCCTGCTCTTCATGCCACCCTCTGCTCGTTTCTTTGCCTCCTTCCACTCGTGTTTGTGCGCAGTGGGTTTCTCAGCAGGATAGCCACCCACAGCTACATTTAGCCCATCATCGTACGTGAGTTTTTTAAGGTGAGATCTTTTATTACTTAAGATCTCCCTTATTCGCGTCCTTCCCCATACATCCGAGAATGTAGCATGTGGGGGATTGGGGTACTGACTATGTACAGCCTCTATCACCTCCCCAACTAATCGGCTATTTTGATCTTTAAATTTAATAAAACAATTTCTATACAATTTTGATACTACCCCACGCATGTACTCCATTACCTCCCTCCCCCTTGCATCCATCACTATCCCGCCCCTATCCATCACATCATAGCAGATCACTCCCTCCACCTCTCTCATCTCCTCCTCTTCCAAACTGTCTCCTCTAACTCTTCTCCCTCTATCTCCTCTCTCATCGCGTGCCCTACTACCTCCCCCACCAAAGCACCCACCGCATCCTCCACTCCCACTCTTCCTACTACTGTGGGTGGAGTCACGACTGGGGGATTATCTACGTGACGGTGGCTATGAGCCCTGACGTGACGGTGGCTCTAAGAGGGAGTACGTGATGGTGGCTGTGAGCCCTGACGTGATGGTGCTTGGGAGGGTGTGCGTGAGTGTGTCTGGCACTACAAGGGATCGGGCTCATACCCGCGCTCCTAGCCGCTAAAAATGACTTGTGCAAAAAAGTAGCGGGCCCGTGTATCAGCGCGTGTATCATCGCGGCCACAGACATGCATGTAACAGCGCGTGTATAGCTGCTCTCAGACGCGCTTATACACGGGTGTGTAGCCGCATTCTTTTTTACAGACGCGTTAATACATGCGGCTATACACGCTTTTTCTTACTTTAGACGCGCTTATACACGGGTGTATAGCCGCGTCCTGTTCAATTCAAATATGTCTCAGACGCGTTTATACCTGCGTCTATACACGTGTTTCTTTAATTTAGATGCGCTTATACACGTGTAATTACCAGTTTTGACGCATTAATACACGCGTATTTTACAGGGTATCCGCGTAGATACACGCGAGCTTTAGCAGTTTTGACGCGTTTATACACGCGAACAGAGAGCAAAAAAAAAATCCAGAGAGTGCTATTTGGTGCCTGAATACTGTTCCAGCATTCCAGCACCCAATAGCACTCTCTGGATTTTTTTTTTTGTGCATTAGACCATCCACGAAGAACATATGCACGAGGGAGATTTTCTGCTCCCTCCTTGCACTTAGGTTTCGTTTTTGTTGGAAGAGGCGAAAACGAAAGAGAACAGATATGTTAGTTCAAAATCTTTATTTGGGGAAGGCGGGCTATTTTTAGTTTAAACAGATCGTCGCGTTTATAAACGCGTGTATGTTCGCGTGTATGATAATTTAGCTGCGTATATACATGCATTTTGTAGGAATTACCCACGTTAATACATGTGATTTTTAGGAAATAGCCGCGTTAATACACGCAATTTTTAGGAAATAGCCGCGTTAATACACGCGATTTTTATACTTTCATTAAAAACATATTATGATTTTGTGTTTTCTGGTTTGTACATAGGATGTCATCAACCTCCTCAAGCAGTTCTGGAGAAGATAAGACAATGCGTCATCGTAATCGCGATGTGTGGTTGGGACAAAGGATCAAATGTATGTGTAATCGATGTTAAGGATGCATTGTACGAGCACGTCGAATTACCTTGAATCACAACTCCATGTATGGAGAATGGAATCAAACAGGTTTAGAGGTGAGTAGATGTAAATTAATGGTTTTCAAATGACTCAAGGTATCCAAATTAAATTAATAGAGTTGTAATATATAAACTCTAATTGAAGCAGGATGTAGTACCACACCCTAACATGGTGCCCTATGCGCGACGAGAGCACGCAAAGCATCGACGAGATGATGCTGGAGCTTCGGGATCTATTGTCAGAGATGAGTGGGAAAGGGATGACAATAGCCATGCACCCCACGAAGTTGTGGAAGAGGAAGTGTTTGATGATATGGTGCGGAATCTTTTTAAGGATGATCCCAAAGGTATGGACGACGATGATATGGAACATGGATTATATCATCATGGATTATATCAAAGAAAGAGGAGAAGCAGGTAAAGCAGGCCATCACCAATTTGCGTACTCCCACTAGATGCATGAGATCATTGAAGGGAGCCTTTACAACCACTAAGAAAAGAGGCGTTGAGCAACTATATGGGTTGAAGTCCCACGATTAGCACAAGATGCTCCAAGTAAGTGTTTTCCAAGTCTTGTACGTTGAAATTAAATTTTGTAATGCCATAAACCATACATACATGTGCTCTTATGTGCGCAGTTCATACTACCTACTAGCATCGACCATTGTGCAAATAAGAGTTTGAAAAAATGTATTTATAAGATGGGCGAGCTTGTGAGGTATGTAAAACCCATGTCAGATCACCCTTCATTATACCTTGCAAAATGAACGTGCATGAGGTATAACGTACTATTTATTTATTTTTCAGATATATTAGTTCCAAAGCAATTGATCCAGCCACGTTGGATGATGCGCGTGTTATGGCAGTGGAGGTGGTTTGTTTGGTAGAGGAGACTTTTCGGCGAACCATTCTCACAAGTCAACTACATCTCATTGTGCATTTAGTGGACGAAATCGCTTTATGTGGCACTGTGCATGCACGTTGGATGTTCTTCCTAGAGCACTTCATGAAGACCTTAAAAGACTTTGTGAGGCAAAGTGCAAGGCCTGAAGGAAGCATGGAGGGTTGGTTGATACAAGAGTCTCTTGTATATATTTCAGAATTTCTTGGTCAGGTGGACAGCTCTTTGCCACGACTATGGAGCAATGAAGAGGACTTGAGGATGACCTCTATTGTGCCTCAAGGAAAAGGACAAAGTAAAGTAATTGACAGAACATTGATTGATGATCTCAATTTCACTTGCATCCTTAATAGTGATGTGATGAGCAGATGGGTTACAAGATATGAGGATGCAAAAACAAAAAGGCAAGCAGAAAGAGCTCTCTTTCGGAGGCAACATGGCTCTCGTAAGGCGTACCCTAAGCATCTAGCAACACTTCCGAATGATATTCATGTTGATTGGTTGCATGAGGAAATGGAGAGAGCAGAGAGCGACGAGGGGTTGCATATCACGACGGAAGAATGGGAGTATGCACGAGGATGCATGTTAAAGGTACATAGAACTAATGTTTTGCATTAGTTGTAAGTGATTTGCTTTTAATATTTATTCACATTGCTTACACAAATATTGCTTCTATTTTGGTCCAGTGCACTATGTTCAATGCTATATGGTGTGAAGGTAAGCATTTTCGAACACAAAGAATTGATGAAAAGAGGAATACACAAGATTGCGGTGTCATTAGTAGCTTTGAGGGAGCTAATGGAAAAATGGATGATTATTGTGGCACAATCCAAGACATATTTAGGCTTGACTTTCGTCGCTTCTTTGTGTATGTTTTGGATGTCAAATGGCAAATGAACGTGGTGGAAAAAGGACCTGATGCAACGATAAAATGCCATGCAAGTGGCTATGTAACTATTGACTCTACAAAGTTTTGGCAAACAAAGAAAGATAGGCTCGTATTGCCACAACAATGTGAGCAGGTATGCATTTTTTTACTAATGTGTTTCATGTACATATATATCTAAGCTCGCGTACCCCTTGACTTTTGATATGCTAATTAATTACTGTAGTATGTGTATTTGAGTAGGTTATGTATCTACTAATGGTGCATGACATTAAATGGTGGTACGTCATCCCTATTGCACCACGTTCCAAAGTGATGTATAATACATTCACTGATATGGAGCATATGGAGGATGTAACAAGCCGCAATGAAGATGATGTCGAACATGCCAATGAAGATGTTGTGATCGATGATCAAGAAATAAGAGATGATCATGATAATGAGGATGAGCGTGCCATTTCTCATGATCATGAGAATGACCCTACCATTGAGGATGATGGTGATGTTGATGAGGATGATCAGGACATCGATACCATTATCAATGGAGTACAGAATATCGATAGTGGAATAAATTTAATCGTAGCCTTACAAATTGATCAAATGGATATTGATGTTGATCGTTTGGCAAGGATAGATCTTATTGAAGATGAGATCGAACCCTAACCAATCCATCACTGTATCGTTCTAAATTGATGACATTTCTATTGTATGTGTTGTCTTTTAATTATCATCTCATGATTTATTTTTGAATATATTTCATTGTTGTAAATGCATGTAGTGGGATTGTGTAATGATATATACTGTAATGTACTATGAGATGGTTTAAAGAAAATAGTTTTTAATTTTGTAAAGGAATTCAGTTTTTTTTACCAAGCATGTATTGATGCGTGTATGGCAGCGTGTATTGATGCGTGTATTATTGCGTGTATATAAACGCGCTTATACACGCGCTGATAAATGCAAATATACACGCGAATTTAAATGCCAAAATACACGCGTCCGACTCTATTCAAATACATGCATGACCATACATGCGCTCGTAATTTATCGCGTGTATGAAACGCGTGTATGAAACGCGTGTATGGCAGCATTGTCTTGTAGTGATGGCAGTGGATTGATGGTAGCATCTCTTCCTCCCACCCAAGTCATTTCCATCTCTTCCACCTCTCACTCCACCCATCAAATCTCATCCTCCTCTTCAAAGATATGTGCTATTCGCTCCCTCTGCTATGCTCTTAAGCTTTCATGGATAGATTTATCCCTTTCTTCTTTACTCTCAAGCTTTCATGGAAAGCTTCGTCCATGCTTTGAGTTGAGATTTTCTCTTCCTTCCTCTCTCTTTCCTTTCTCTTTATCCTCTCTCTTTTGTCTTTCCCTAACCCTAGGTTCTAAGTAGAAGTGCCAATGTGGAGCTTTGATGGAAAGCTCTCTATTAGGATTTCTATTTCGAAGCAAGGGTTAGAGTTTCTTAAAGCACAAGCTTTCTATGAATGTTGTATTAGGGTTAGGGTTAAAGAGACTAACCTTGTTTTGATCATCTTTCCCTTCTCCTCTTTGACTTCTCCTCTTGCTTTCTCATATGTTAAAATGTAGTATACTTTCTAGCTTTTGTTTTATTTTGTTGATATTTTGTAGGCTTATTCAAGTCATCAACCCACAACTCTAGCTTCTTAAGGTAAGAGCTCACTCCTTTCTATCATGCTTTTACGGATTTCTAGGGTTTTATGCTTTTAAGGTTTTATATTTTTTTAAGGTTTTATGCTTTGGGGTTAGCTCTAATCATGCATAGAGCTCTCAATGCATTCATAGAGCATGCATAGAGCTCTCAATGAATGCATAGAGATCTCTCCCTTGGCTCCACAAAAAAGGGTAACCCCTCTTTTTCTTTTAATCGTTCTCTATGTTTATTTTGCAACCTTGGGTTCCGGGTTTAGGTTGAGTTCAGGCTTGCATAAAACTCTATGTATAAGCTTGAAAGTTTTGTACACATAAAGTCTATGCATAAAGCGTACGCATAAAGCCTATGCTTAGAGCTTGCATGAAGATTTATGCATGAATCTTGCATAAAGCTTTATACGTAGAGCTTTCATCATGAAGCTTTATGCATAGGCTTCATGCAAGCTTACATAGGCTCTCTACATAAATCTCTTATTTATAGGTTTTATGCATAGAGCTTATGCATAGGCTCTATGCGTAGGCTCTATGCATGGTGTGTTACATGCAAGTTTATGCATAAGAGATTTTTGCATAGAGCCTACGAAAAGCACTTTCTACAAAGGCTCTATGCATAGAGCTTTACATAAAAGAACCTAGGCATAGGCTCTATGCATAGCATATGTACGAGCTTATATATAGAGCCTATTCATAGCGCTTTATACACAGGCTCTATGCATAGAGTTGTATGCATAACAGCCTATGCGCAAGCTTTGTGTATAGCTTTATGTGTAGGCTCCATACGTAGACTCTATGCATAGTGTGTATGCGTAGAGGCTATGACTATGCATAGCGCATTATGCATAACAGCTTCATGCATAGAGTCTATACATAGCACTTTATTATGCATAGGCTCTATGCATAAAGTCTTTAAGAATATCTATTTATGAATGTTTTATGCTTGGAGTTATTTAATCTTATGCATGTATTTGGTTTGGGTTATATGTATAGGCAATGTCGATCGAGTCATCAAGAAAAGACCCAGATGTCATGAACCTACTCAATATCAGCAAACCAACGATATGGATACTAAGCATGGACATAGTTTTCATAGACATAGGTATGTTTGGACATCTCTTTTTACATAGACAGAGTTTATCCTTTATGCATTTTACAAGTCAATTCGTTTAATCTTATATGTAGGCAACATACCATTGGGCCAATCGACTCCATATGGAAAATCTACTCCATATGGCTAGTCATCTCCATGGGGACAGTCCACTCCATTGATAGGCGTAGGTGTGAGTGGTGCAAGCCTATCACTCTATGGTTGTGATGATCCTACATTGCCAACATCAACTAGACCCAACCCTTCTCCCTAACGTCCATCTTTACCACAACGTCATATAGAGTCTGTGGGGGGTATAGTAGATGTAGTAGTAGGGGGGAGCAGGGTGCTTTTGATTTGGAAAAGTAGCACTAGGTCTCCTAAGTCATATTCCCAAAACGAGGGGATTCATCATCTGCTCATTTTGAGCCACCCCGAGAAGATCCGTCCCACCATTTGATCCACGAACCGCACCATATAATGTGGATGGGGCCCTCGTGATGGATTCTAGAGGGAAGCAGCTCATCAACTGGATGCATGTACTTGCTAACAGGAGTTCACAATCTCCTTTAAGAAGTGGAAAGCAGAGGATGAGCTTTGAAAACAATATGATATTAATGTGCTCAAGATTAATATTGTTGTTCTTAATGCGGGCCTCGCCTTCTCAGAGGATTGGATGAAGAGGACGATAAAGCTTCTCCTCTCTAATAGGAGAGAAAAAATTAAGAGAGCGACCAAGAACAACATGGAGAAGCCAAGTGTTTGCTCTCAAGAGGAACGGAGGCATGCATGGTGCTTTGTGTGAGGAAGCATCCAGGTGCTTTTTTCAATAACAAGCAGTGCGGCAAGTACTTCACAACTAGGGAAGCGAGGAGCATCATAGTTCGCTCGATCGAGAGAAGAAAAACATTCTTTATTGCTCGCTTTGTAAGTATCTATTTTCCTATTTTCTTTTATCTAATCTAATTTTGTTTTAAACTAATTTATTTACTTTAACTAATTGTTTCTTTTTTTAATTATTTTTTTGTAGGGAGAGATTCTTGGGCATGACCCAACAAAATAAGAGTACAATTATCCCCCCCATCCACAATTGTGGACTTGGATGTGTATGCAAGGTGTACGTTTGAATGAGTCCATTTTGGGGACTCAAGAGCTGACAAGGTAAGTAACACATAAGCCCTTCTCTTATCTATATGTAATTGTCTTTTATTGGTTTATACTTACCTTACTCTTGTTTGCATGTATGTAGGATGAAGAGGAAGAGAAAGATTTGGACTAGGAACGTGAAGTGGGTAAAGTAAATGAAGGCAAAGGAGGCGAGCCAGAGGAATCCAATGACGATTCTGATTCACCTCCTCTTCCTTGTTTTTTTTGTATATGGCCAAAGGTCTATAATATATATTTTGTTCACTTGCATTCTTCCTACTTTTAATTTCTTTTCCAAGTTTCTATCTATATTTAAGAAAAAAGAGCTCATGTCTCCTATGTGAGAGCGGGTTTGGCTTGATTTTCGATGGTTTTGTGATTTTTTAGACTTGATGGGACATGGTTAATGATCCTAATCCTAATTACTAGTTATGGTCTAATTAATTAAATATTTTTATTGTTTGAGATGGTTTAGGATGGTTTTGATTGTTTGAGATGGTTTAGGATGCTTTGAAGCTATCAATTCCAACAATGTATGATAAACTATGAAATGTACGATAAAACATTGACTATGCCACTCTAATCCAACCTACTAGAACCCAATGCTCATGTTTTTGGAGTGTATTCCACTTCTAAACATTTGACTATCCCACTCTAGTTCTCATGTTTTTGGAGTGGATTCCTGGCTTAAAGCAATGAATTCTAAGCCTCTTGGGCTTGAATTTCATGTAAATTACCAACGAACTAGCGATTTACCTTTATAATAGATGAAATTAGAATGCCCTAATGCAATCAGACTTCAAATTAAAATTAAAAGCAATTCAAAGTAATTAAAAGCAATTAAATTTACCTTTAGAGTGTGACCTCCTTATCAACATTGAGTAATCCCAACAGCTTGGAATGGATGGATAAAAAAAGCTAAGACCTAGGTTAATCCCTGATAGGTGGCGCCAAATATATTCAATTTAAGAGCATACCTTAGTCTTACTAAAGCATCATGTGTCGTTTGATCTTGCCTATAAC
The DNA here is from genome assembly GCF_041138505.1 of Cibotium barometz. NCBI lineage: Eukaryota > Viridiplantae > Streptophyta > Polypodiopsida > Cyatheales > Cibotiaceae > Cibotium > Cibotium barometz. Next base: position 22,861,374 of record NC_141072.1, read on the forward strand.
TAATTCTCTATGTGGGTGCCCTAGCCCATCCATTATGTCCCCACTCTATTGTTGGCATATCCAAAAGCTCCTTTGCTAATGGGATGAAGGGAGAGCTCTCTATGCCTTGATGGAGGCAACAAGAGATTAGTCTTTGATCATTCTCTCTCACAAAAGGGGGGGAAAGAAGAAGAAGCTATTGCAAGAATAAAACCTACAATCAAACCTATCTAGCATGCATCCATCAAGTAAGCAACAACATACAAGAAAGAAAGAAGAAGGAAGAAGGAGAACTCACAAAGTAAACTATTAGAAGGGAATGATTCTGTCTTGCTTATGACTTATATACACAAATAACTAGTTTTCACACTAGACCGACCAAACTGAAAAATGGTCTGACCTCTATGACTAGCCCAAAGTAACTATATACACTAACTCTTTAGAATTTTCCTATTTGAAATTAGTACATGGTACATAAACTTTATATGTTTCAGCATCGCCTTACAAAAGTTAAGTGTTTGTTGGCGCACGAGTAAGATGGTAAAGTGCCTTACGGTAGGGCAAGTGGGTGGATCCATATAGTATAGCTATTAGCAAGAGATAATAGAAAGCATACAATGGTACATACATTATGACATGGTTTTGAGGACCCATTCATAATATACTCTTGTGCATAGGCTAGTTTTACTCTCTCGATGCTCAAGGGTGACAAATAGCAAGTCTATGATTGGGTTTTTGAGACATCAAGAGTTAGTATCTTCCAAAGTAGTCTCTAAGGGACATCTAGAAGTTGTCTTTTATGGTTTGCAAAGATCTTGGAATCTTAACACCCACAAAATCCACACCTTTGATTTGTAATAGGGAAAGACTTTTAGCTTTACTACCTACATTACACAAGTGCTACAATGCTAAGAAGAGTTTCATAGATCTACTTTTACATTCTCATGCTCTATTGTTTTATTTTTTGTGTAGACAAAACTGTTTGTTGGTTGAATTTCATAGGTCACGTTTAGCCTAATTCTTCTTGAGACATTTTGCCTATTGGATAAGGATTTTTAAAAAAGCCAACTTCATTTTGGAGAACCCTCATGACTTCAAATACCTTCTCAAGCTTCAAATGACTCTCTAAGTTAACCAAAATTTGCAATTATGGAACCTTAAGGGATCGATAGAACTTTAACTTGAAGCCCAATTAATGGGTGCAACAATATTTATACTTATATGTGGATACATGTGCATACATATGTATATATGTACATGCTTGATTGGCTAAGGAAGGTGGCATCTTGAGGCCTAAGCAAATTATTGGAAAGTCTTTTTACTTTTAAGAAACATAATTAAACCTTATCTCGGAGTACAAATTTAAAGGCATGTTCAAGTGATCTTCAAGTCATTTTGACTATTGAAGTACCAAGGTACTAGCTCAGTCTAGCTGTGTACTAAAATATGGATTTGAAGTTTGAATTAGCAAAATAGGAGTAGTACCTAAACGGTAATTTGTACTGGATTGTGGTATCGTCAATTGTGGGTATACGTATGTGTGTGAGAGGGAGAGTCAGGGTACTTGTTTATTAGCGTATAGAGATGACGACCACGGCAAGAACAAGGCCAGGGCAACGAGGGAAGAGCGTAGGACGGTGGAGGAACGAAGAGCCAGAGGCCCTTTTTGACCCTGGCACCATAAGCACAACCCTCTTACGAAAGGCTGCAAAGCAAACAACACCCACGCAGCACACGCGGCCTCTACAGTGATGGACGGCAAGTTGCGGCCACGCCATGATCTCTCATCTGTCCTACTGTGATCACCGAAAATAGTTAAGGAGGTGCGGGATATGGCCACCACTACAGCTCCTGCGTTCAGCAGCACCAATGCTATGGGAGGGATAAACAGGGGTGAGTTACAGTTCACCGCAAAGCCCTGTACGGGCTGCTGCTGCTGATCATCATTAACATCATAATCATTGGAAGTGCTGCTGCTTACGATATGTTGTTTAGGTTGCACGACGAACGTGGTTTCGGACAGCCCTGCAATCTTTTGAAGCACCTTGAAGGTCGCGAAGACGTCCGAGGTAACCGCCACGATGAACTCCATCCTCTCGCTGTTCCACCACTCCCTTGGCCCCGCACCTAACAACATGCTCTCATAATAGCTGGTCCAATACACCCACACAAATAGGCTAATTGGTATCACAATTGCTGGATCATCCACCTGCGAAGGCAATTTGCATCATCATTAATTATATACTTAGATTATAAAAAGCTTGATGAACATCTTTGATTAAGGAACATTTCAAGCTTGCAATGGCACACCTTCGGGAGTAACGGCCTATCGGCAAGCAATGACAATGCTGGCAGCAATGCATATATGAATAGTGGAACGCATGTTAGCGGACTTAAGAAGCCACATATGTAAATGATCCTTTGAACTGGGATTAGCCCTTGAGTTTTTCTCACTAAAAAGGGAGAGTTGATGCTGAATAAAATCTCGAGCCATCCCATGCTCATCCTCACTAGTTGTAGGAGCACGGCCTAAGAATGCTGGAGGGGATGGTGCACAATGCACCGACCTCCAGCCTCTGCTGTGAATCATTAAACCCGTCATCAAGTCTTCCGTCGTAGAGCCGTAGATCAAGCCAATCTGAAAAGCCATGTTGCATATGTAATGTGTGAAACACTAATACTACATAGTAATTGTTTTGAGAGAGTGATTATCTATAGGTACTTCATTTTGAGAGACTAATTATTTATGGGTGGCAGGGCCTCAAACTTGAACCTACTCATTGGTAGGCCAAGGACTGTAAATATATATATTTTCAAATATTGCTCTTTATGTAGCAAATAAGGGTACATATAACATAACATGTAACACAATATGGTGTGCATTAATCATTACCGAACAAACACGTCTGAAGCCGGGGGTACCGTACCTCTTGGCCCCAACTTGTATTGTGTTCATATGTGCAATCAAGCAATTTAATGGCCTCCTCTATCAAGGCATGTCCATTGAGAGGAGAGCTATAGTTCCTCATGTTTGATGTTATGCTTTGAGCACAAACAACAAGACTTTGGCAACGGCCCAATAGCTCTGTTTCACGTCCTATATCAACCCAAACAGTGTTAGTTGACATTATACGAATTGCGAGCTTCCATAGTGTAAGGTTAATACTTATGGATCATAATGGAAACATTCAAATAGTAGTAGGCAAGAAGACTCTAGAGGCAGATAAGTTACAGCTGACATTATAGAAATTTGTGAGCTTCCATAACGTAAGGAAAACATAGGTTAGTATTTATGGATCAGAATGGAAACATTAATCACATAGTAGGCAGGTAACGGCCGAGTAGGGTAAAAGGCAAAAAATAAAGAATAGAGAGGAAACGAAAAAAATCACTACAGCTAATTGCCCTTCGTACTGAAGTAAGAAATGCTAATTAAAATTTGTCCCTTCAAAAAAAATATAATGGGCTACCCTTGAAAACTAAGGCAAGGTGTTTGTGTAGAAAAAAGAAGAAGAAGAATTTCAGTAGCATAACTTGAGAGGCACAAATTCTTTGGAAAACTAAACAATTTCAATAGCCCAACTTGGGAGGAGCGAAAGCTTTGATGAGGGAAAAAATAAGTTAGAAGTTAAAACCACCAAGCTCTCCATCTGAGTGTACGTCTACTCAAAAATAGCTTAAGTACTCACCATTAATCATGACCTTATCTGTCCCTACAACTGCCGCATGTGCTTTGTTGCCATACAAGGCTTCTCTCTTGAAAACGCACCCTGTCCCACAGTATGGCGGACCTTGGACGCCATCCATTCCTTTGATATACATCTGGAATGATACATAAACACGTGAGAAATTACCTTAGCAACCAGAGAGAAAGGGAAAATCCCGCACATCTAAAGGAAAATCCGCAACAATTGCACAAAGACTTGTACACTTATACATGCAAGGGCTTCAACGAATCAATGCGTAGTGCAATGGCTGGTGTAAGAGGGTGTACTGAGTTCTAGGGTTCGAGTTCCGCTCACTTCACTGCACCAACATCCATAGTTTTGCATACACACGCGCATCACACAGAGGCTGATGGAGCTTGAAATTTATCCTCCCCTTGAATGCTAATGTAGAGCTCGTATGCATAATCATCAGTTGCATGTATACCTCCATTCTTGTCTTCATGCGATTTCCGTAGATGTCATCTTCGTCCACGCCTTCGAAGCATTGAGGAAACTGCACAAAGCCCGTTTCTCTGCTGGTGCCCGGGTCCATGAGAAAGCACAGGGCTCGCAGAATGGCTCTGGCGTCGTTCACGTACATGTCACAGTCCAGGTTCAGAATAAAGGGGGCGTTTGTAAAGACCCCGGACACGCGGATCTTGGAATTTATAAAACATTAGTTTAGTAGGATTGTTCAGTGAAGCGCCTGCACCTTATAAATAACGTCATGACAATGGGAAGAAGAAGAGTACCAGTGCATTCATGGCACCGGCTTTGTAGTGATGGTTGTGCTCGGGACGCTTCTCGCGGGAGATATACACAAGGCACGGTAAAATGTCAGCTTCGCTTTCAGGCTTGTCCACACATATCTGTGCAAAATTTCATCAACAACATCAGTCTAAGGGGGAGCGCCAACATACACACGTGGTGGACGTGGTTGAGTACAGTATTACAATTTACATCTTAAAAATGCTTTGATTAGGGCCTAACTTCCCAGTAGGCCGGATGATTGCGGTGATCGTAATTGGAAGCCCACGACGAGTATCGGTCTTGTCCACCGGAACTAGTTAATTTGTCGAGTACGAGCTTGACCGCTTCCTGCTTTGAATTAGTGCAGTATTTTGCGGTCATGGAGCTTAATCGGCTTTGCAACGCCTCGTACTCTGCCTGGAGATAAGGATATGGTGATTAAAGCCCGAGGATATTCTTGAAACTATGGTGACTAGCTAAGAGTGTACATTAACATGAGCAGACGATATTATAGGGCTTACCTTCATGGCGTGCCACTCCTTTGAGTAGCCTCTGAGCTGGGCGTCAGCAGCAGCGGCCTTGCGAGCGAAGTGGAGACCAGGCGCCTGCGGTTCTATGATGTGAAATCGCTTACAAAAGGGCACCCATGCCCTGGCAAAGGTGGCTGCCTCCTTGAGAGCCCAAAGCATGAGGAGGGAGCCTCCGTCGTCCGACACATAGCAGGCAAGCTTGTCGGCCGGATAGTCTAGTGCCTGGATAGATAAGACGGTGTTGACGGCTATTAACGGTGGCTCTTTCAGCGGGTCAGCCGTGGTCACAAACACGTCCACAGGCGGAAGTTGTTGCAACTGGCCGGACCTACACACAAACATTGAAGAAATTTTAAGCTACTGCATCCATCCACGGGGGCCATGGCGCTCAACAGCTATGGGTGATGTTTTCGGTGAAGGTGGTGGGTAGAGGTGCACTTGGCAGTATACCTTATCAAGGCCAACAGCCTCTCCGGATGCGATTCGCGCTCGACGAGGAACCACTTCGCGAACATGAAAAGATGGGCGGAGATCCCTAGCCACACTTCGCACACCAACGCTACAATCACGAGGCCATCGAAGCAAGTGCGAGGCCATCGAAGCAAGTGCAGGTGCTAAGGCGATAGCTCAAAAATAGAACACAGAGCCCCATGCGAACAAGAAGGACAGCCTTGTGGTAGATCTGATTCTTGACAATCTTAGAAGTAGCAACATATTCGTGGAGATGGAGATCAGAAGACTGTCCTACCCCTCCTCTTCCTTCCATATAATATAGTTTGTATACGTAGCCGGAAGGGGGAAGAAGATGCTCACAGATGAGCTCTTTTGAAGGCCCAATTTTAAAGAAATATTTCTATATTCTATAAGTATATATGTGATGCGAGAATTTACGGACCACGGACCAAATATTGAACCACGACCAATTCAATAGCTTGTTGTGGTGTCAATCTCCAAAAGAAAGGAAAAAAGAAATTCGATAATATTGTAACCACAGAAAACGAAATTTAACAATATCAGCGCTTCTCCATGTCGGAACGTCGAACAGTAAAGGGAGGAAACCAAAGGCAAATTAAAAAGTGGCAAACCAATAATAATGAGCTAAGGTTATATTTAGCACACAATTATCAATTATGCTAACGATAGAAATTGTAAATGATCAAGATCACTTGTATCTATTAATTAGCTTTGTGTCATGGGTGGGCATTAATTAATTAATGCAAAACCTTGGTTTCACTAAGTGCTAAGGTTATTACAAAGTATTTTAAACCTCTAAGGTTACTACAAAGCAATAAAGGTAAGGATAATAAATAACAATTTACAAACTTGATTTCAATAGCCATTAAAATTGAAAATAAAAAATGCATGTGCCATCCTAAATATTAAATGAGTTAAATGACCTAAAAATAATTATGAAACACAAAAATTTTGCATTTGTTTCATTCATTTGAAATAAGAAATTTATTAAAAAAACATATTTTTGTATTAATTAGTATTGGAAATTTTTATAACGATAAAAGTGAAAGTTTATACAAAGATGGTCATACTTATCCGTTGAAAATCCTTACATAATGATAGTATTTTCCACTTGCTTCTTGAGACGTAGAGATACAAAATCATGGCCATTTTCTATTGCTTCCCTCATATTTGGTAGGTCCCAAATAGAGCAATATTTGTCATGTAGTACATGCTCATTACAAATATCTTAATCGCTATCCACAGGAACGGGGTTGCTTCTTGATCCTGGATTACCATCCTCATTCTCTGGCTATTCGTGTTCAACTCCAGTAGTATCTACATTTGGGAAGTACTTAAAACCTGGATGATCCATGAAAACAAAAATCATCAACGTCAATATAAGACTGAGTGATATGAGGGACTTCCATCACTTTCCAAACAATACTCCTTTTTGTAGATGTATTATCATCATGGTCCTCATGGTGGTCATATTGATTGTTAGTAGCATCTTCCATCGATTGTCCAGCATGCATTTCTTCTTCAACATCTTGATCTTGAAATATACGTTTAGATGGAGGAGCGACTTGTATTACATACCATCAATTAGTATCTCTTTGGTCTAGATGAAACACAACCTAAAAAGAAGAACCACAAAATATTTACAAGAAAATATATACAATACCTTCCTTTTATCTATAGATTCATCAAAATTGAAAATCAAGTGTAAACTTGTTTACAATGTTGTGGTAGAACATATGTGTCTCTTGAATCTTGCCATAATTTTTTTATGCCAATTCAAAAAACCCGCTTCCAAGATGCTTCTTGATGGTTGCTTGAGTACCACTTTGAACCACTTAACATCAAAGATGAAAACTTTGAAAGCTCTAAATCCAATCTCCAAGATTAAAACTTTCAAAGCTATGAACAATGACACATATTATAGCTACCTCAAATGCAAAATGTACTAGAAGGTGCAATTCATAAGCTGTGAGTATGCTTTTCTTGGAAAGCTTTCTTTAAACACACACACCGTCTCAATTGACTCAACTCGAGCCTTCTCAATGGAATCCTGATGAATCTCCTTTTACACTATCCACCTATTCAACAAAGCAAGAAATGATAAATTAAAGGAGAATAGATAATTTCAAAGCTATATGCTATACCAAAAGCACAAATCTATAGTTTGGATTAGAACTCACCTTGCCAATCCACCTAATTTACAGATGGCATTCCGAGCTTTCTCTTCTCTGCACCCACCAATTGATATTAGAAGTATGAACTAGTGAAATCAATTTTTGAAAATAATAAAAGATCAATATGTAGTCCACAATATAAACCGAGGAGTGTCCCAAAAATATATATATATTGATGTACGTACCTGCATGATCTTGTGATAATCATGTGATTTGCGACCATACAATTGATGCTCACCCTTCTTCTTTGTTATTGTAAATGTACCCATTAATGAGTGCATTGCACTGGTTGATGTATAAAAAGATGAAATTTAATTCTTGACATTCTTTTCCTCTTTTCAATTTGTGCATGATTAGATAAGAATTAATTTATAAGTATGACGTACTGAGCACTCCGGATAGCCTAGAAAATCATGCATAGTCCACATCAAGATACCCTTGACCATTGCATTGTGACATGAAATTGGATAAGAAACATCATGCACCCTTACGCCTCTTCATAATTGCTCGAGGTCATTAATCAAGGGCTTAAGGTAAACATCCATATTCTTTACCTTGTGCTTCCCGAGCACAAAAAGCACAATTATCACATGACCCTTCTTGATGGACATCCCCATGGAGGAATATTGTAATTCACAACAACAATGGGCCATGTGGACCATGATGAAGACCTTAATCCAAATGGGTTAACCCCATCCATACCCAATGCAAGTCGTACATTATGGGGCCCTTCTTTGAACTCTTGCCATTCATCCTCAATGTGAGCCCAAGTTGATGAGTCGACGGCAATCCTCATCATGTCATCGTTTGAAGGATGGTTCACATGCCATGTCATTAACTCATTCCATCAGAACATATGTTGAAGGAGGTAATTGGTAGAGATGGTAGAGATGCTAGCTACACCACTATACCTTATCAAGGCCCAAATCCTCTCTAAGTGCGTTTCGCGCTCGACAAGGAACCACTTCGCGAACATGAAATATGAGAAAATATCCCCAGCCACACCTCACATGCTAATGCTACAATCACGAGGCCATCCAAGCAGGTGCAGGTTACTAGGTGCTAACGCAGTAGCTCAAAAATAGAACACAGTGCCATGTGTGCGAACAAGAAGGATAGCCTTGTGGTAGATTTGATTCTTAACAATCTTAGAAGTAGCAACATATTCATGAAGATGGAGATCAGAAGACTGTCCTCCTCCTCCTCCTTCTTCCATATAATATAGGTTAGTTTGTATGCGTAGCCGAAAGGAGAAAGAAGACGATCAGAGATGAGTTAATGGGAAGAAGGCGGAAGAGATGAGTTCTTGTGAAGGCCCTAAGAAGATGAGCTCGGGATTCGGCTCTCAGGAATGTCCAACAGTTCAGGGACCCGCCAATTTAGATAATGGAGGCAGTGTCAGTAAATTTTGATAATGGGGGCAGTGTCCATAATGGGACCCGACGCAGTGTCAAGGAATTTGGTGCGGCTGAAATTGAGAAATAATGGTTGTAACTTTGGAAAGCCTTGAATTTAAAGCTTCAAAATTTTGAAAATTTAGTCATAAACTGATTAAATCTTAATCTATGCATTTTTTCAATACATACTAGGTGAGCTTGAAGGTCGCCCTTTACTTCACTAGTTAGGAGAAAAGGATTATTTCTAAGAGTGAATAGGGGCACCCAGGGAAAGGAATCAACCCCATCACCCAATAGTCATGACGGTTTAGTCCTCCATTTTGAAGCCTAACCCCACTTTTTCATATGACGAGTTGCCTCACTCTTCATAGGGTTTGGGCACAATTGCACTCAAATGCTCCTCCATGAAGTGGTATGTGAATATTTTCCCTTTTCATATTGGGATGTGCATCTCCCTACTATCTTCTCATCAATATCACCAACAACCTTACCATCTAATGCCAATATCTCGCCAAAGCTTATACTTTGGGTCACGAATGATGAGTATCATAACATCAATGATCAAAACTTGACTTACACCACCAAGTCGCAAACAAATTTTGCAACGTCTTCACTCTTTTATAGCAAAACTACTAACTTGTTGGGTTTATCCCAAGATGCTAGGTTGGACAAATCCACTCCAATTCAATAGCTAGTCAAATCTCTCTCGTAGATTTCATCATCTTGGGTTCATCCCAAGATGATGGTTTCGACATGGGTGCAAATCCACTCCAATTCAATAGGTAATCCAATCTCCCTCGTAGATTTCATCATCTACTACTATTCTCTCTCTCTCTCTCTCTCTCTCTCTCTCTCTCTCTCTCTCTCTCTCTCAAAACTTGAAAAATTTATAAGTGACCAAAACAATAATTAGAGTCAAGAATGAACATTATACACAAAAACCAATGCATTTGTAAACTATATTAAAACGTGGTGCCCAAAATGCTTTACATACAAAAGTCTGCATTAAGCTATATAGTGATCACCACTTGGGGGGTGAACTACTAAGAAACCCTATGTATCATGTGCATTCAAGGGGTATTAAAAAAATTCCTTACCTGTGAATTTTTCATGAGTAAAATGACCCCTTTTTCTTTATGGAATTACGGGTTTTCTTCCAAAATCGATTAAAAAAACCCTTTTATAAATGTATTTCTGTAAATTTACCTTAAACTTTTGAATTAAAAAACTCTTTCATTTGAACTCACATGCTATACTTACATATTTTTAGGTGAACCCCCTAAGAATCACCAAAATATATCATGAATATGATAGACTATACTGAAATGTGGTCACCAAAATATTTCACATACGAAGGTCATCATAACCTATATAAGGATCACTAAAAAAACCCATATACAATGACCCTAAACTAGAAGATATAATATATCTAAGTAAAATCAGATGGTACCATGGTACCACAGAATCTTGAAATGTTGCAGATGTAGAGCCTCCTTTGTCAAAAAGGCGATGTGTACGTGTTGTCTACATATGTTGCGACAACGATGCCTCTACTCAAAACTATGAGCTATATTCTCGAATCGACCTCTACCTAGGAAATACATAAAAACTTTGGATTTTTGAGATAAAAGAGCTTTACAATTATATAATCTTAATATTTAACATACCATGGTCAATAGATGATATACTTTCATAGATAGGCATACGGGTAGGCCTAAAGAAGATATACATATAGTCATCATTTTGACCATGTCCAATAGCTTGGCAATCAGTAGGCTCTTGATAGCCTAAGTAAGACAGAATGATGCAATTTGGACTGCAAGGGCTTACAACCCTTTGAAGATCTACCTTAGAAAACCTAAGTGGAAAATATTGAGTATGTATTCTTGCTCTTGGTTAATACCCATGGTTCCTTTGGTAGGACTATTTTACCACTCTCACTTTCAATCGACCATGCACTTTGAAGGTGTCCAATGTTTTGTAAGTCATCCCAAGTATGTGCCACTTGATGTCTCACCACTTGTGATGAGAGGTAGAGATTGGTTTGAGGCATGGAGAAGCACTCTCAATCCACCACCAAATGGGATGTCTTCATCTCTTACATCCCATGCATATCTTCAAGAATGTGGCAACAAATATTTGGGACCATTTAATTGGTAAAAGAGATACAAAAGGTGCAAGGGATGACTTGCGAAAAATTGGATACCTTCGAAGTGCATGGCCGATTGAAAGTGAGAGTGGTAAAATAGTGCTACCAAAGGAACCATGGGTATTAACATAAGAAGCACATTAAGGTGAAAAGTGTCGCCTCTTTTCATACAGCAGAGTGGGAGTAATGCGTTCATTGAAGGGTGCCTTCACAAAGACCAAAAAGAAAGGAGAGGAATAATTATATAGCCTCAAGACACATGATTGGCACAAGATATTACAAGTATATAAATATTCACTTTTTCATTTTCTCTTTGTGGTACATAATTTGTAAGCTCATATACTAGCTTCCATTTCTTTCTATGCATAGTTTATTCTTCCAATTACTATAGTTGGTGTTGGAGCTCTATATATGGCTCACTCTACCTAACTTGGTCTCACCTATATATATGTATCTTGTCCTCAATATGAATCAGTCTTTGGGAGTGTACATGATATGTCTCTTGTCTCGTCTCTTTCAACATGGTATCAGAGCATCTATAAGGGAAGCATCTATGTCTTCTTATTAAATTCATGATTATAATTTCATGTCTTACAAGATTGTTCTTTGATTATGTGTTGTCTACATGATTTTATAGCTTAACTTGTTGTAATTAGAGTTGTTTCTTAATCGCGTCCTTAAAACCAGAGGTGCAGGTGCATAGATTGTATTGTGCTGGTGAATCCTATCAAAAAAGTTTGTCAAACGGAGTTGTGAGTCAAAAGTTATGACAGTTCAGGCAAACTGCATCTGTTAACAGCAAAACAGGTTCTTTGAATAAGCAAACAGGTTCTTTGTGTGAGCACACAGGTTTTGTCTTCGTCAAGCGTCTTTGTGAGCACACAGGTTTCGTCTTCGTCAAGCGTCTTTAGCAAACCGCCAAATCTAGCTTCTTCGTCAAGCGTCTTTAGCAAACCGCCAAATCTAGCTTTTTCGTCAAGCGTCTCTTATTATTTTGCTATTTTTAGCAAAACGACCAATCTAGCTTTTTCATCAAGCGTCTATCAATGAATTATGCGTCCCACGGTACATTCTTTCTGCTCTTAGTGATTCTCTCATGCTTGATGTGTATGACTTTCCTACTTCCCATGACGTATGCAGGGAGTATCTTATAGCAAATTTTCAGAAAAAGTCTGTTACAGAAACACTTTATTTGAGAGGTTTGCTTTCAAAGTTACAGTATGAAGTTGGTACTGCTATGACGGGGCATATTGATTCTTTCAAATCTATTATTAATCAACTTGCTGCTGCGGGTGATCCTATTCCACGAAAGCAACTTATTACAATTCTTCTTGATACGATAAAGGATCCGTCTTATGACAACATTGTTACCATTCTTTCTAACAAGGACGGTCTTGATTTTGACCAAACTTGCATATCTTTGATTGAGTATTCTCAATGTCAACAACGACGTAACGTTGGTCATGATGCAGCTATGTTTTCACAACAAGAGGAGCCTGAGTCACAACAGTTGGAATGGGCCTTTTATGTGCGAAGGCGTCCTTTTCAACGAGGCAATCGTAGAGGTGGTCGTCATGGTGGTAGTTTCTCTCGTCTCAAATTTTCTAACAAGCATTGTTCTTACTGCAATAGGAATGGTCATACTGAAGATGACTATTGGGCACGTCAATATGATGAAGAACATAATATTACCACAAAACAATCACGTTTATCTAGAGATTCTTCTTCTTGTGATTATTGTGGAAAATCTGATCATCCCTCTTCCATGTGCTTTAAGGGTCGATTTGATGTAGATCGAAATCGAGCATATGCAGTCGAGCATCATGATAATGTTGTGCCTGAAACAAGTTGTGTTTTATGTTCAGTTCCCCCAGACATAATACTTCATGTACGTGATGGTTCACTTTTCATTATTGATTCTGGTGCTACAGGAAATATGACATATGAATCTAAGTGGCTACATAACTATCATTCTTTACCTGTTAAGCGTGTTGTTTATCTTGCTGATGATACAACTTGCCAAGTCAAGGGCATTGGAGATTTATATCTTGGCACCTTATCTTCTTCAACTCGAGTTTTACGAGGGGTTTTACATGTCCCAGAACTTCAACGTAATCTTCTTTCAGTTGCAAGACTTGTTGATCTTGGTTTGTTTGTTGGATTCGACCACACCAAATGCCGCATTGAGAAAGATGGATAGATTATTGCAACTGCTTCTCGTAATGGCAATTTGTTTGAGCTCTCTCTTAATGATGCTGTAGCAAATGTTGTCACTGCTCCAGGTGATCATGATTGCAAGATATGGCATCATCGCTTTGTTCATGCTGATTTCTCAAAGCTTCTTGATCTTCATCGTCAAGTTCTTGTACGCAGCATGGATCTTAAAGCTCATCCTCATATGGGAATCTGTGAGTTTTGTGCTCTTGGCAAACACAATCGTAAACCCTTTCCTCTCTCGAATTCAGTTCATTCTCATGATTTATTGGATCTTGTTCATACCGACATTTGTGGACCTTTGCCTCCATCGAGAACACAACATCGTTATTTCATTACGTTTATTGATGATTACTCACGGTATACAGTTGTTTTCTTACTTCGACAAAAATCTGAGGCGTTATCTGTTTTTAAGCAATTTCACAAAGCTGCCGAACTTTAAACTGGTCGTCGCCTCAAGAAACTTCGCAGCGATAATGGTGGAGAATATGTATCTCGTGAGTTTGAGAGTTATTGTACGGACCATGGTATTCATCATGAACATACTATTCCATATTCACCTCAACAGAACGGTGTTGCTGAATGTAAGAATCGCACTATTATCAATGCTATACGATGTATGCTGATTCATTCTGGGTTATCTCTTGTTTTCTGGAGTGAAGCTCTCTTGACAGTAGTCTTTGTTCAGAATCATCTTCCTACTATTGCTCCTTCTGGTAAGATACCCATCACAGCATGGGCAGGTGAAATTCCTTCTGTATCTCATTTTCGAACCTTTGGATGTATTGCTTATATTCATGTTCCTAAAGAAACACGAGCAAAGCTTGATGCTCCTGGGCTTAAAGTTATTTTTATTAGGTATTCTGACACTTCCAAAGGCTACAAATTCTATGACCCGTCCTCCAAGAAAGTGCTTGTGAATCATGATGCTATTTTCAATGAACAGCTTATGGGCGGTACATGGTCCATGGATGATTCTGATGTTACTAAATCTTTGCTTCAAGCTTTTCCATTCTTGTGTGATGATGAATCTTCTTCTATAGAGCAACTTTCCTCTTCACAACCATCTAAAGAGCAACTTTCCTCTTCACAACCATTGATTCCAAATGCTGTCATTAATGTTGACATTTTTATTGATCTGCCTATTGATTTTGAGCATGGTTCTTGTCATGTTTATGATGAAGATTTTGAGGCTAATGTTTCCTCTACTTCTGATGATCCTGCCACGTACAGTGATGCTATATGTTCTCCACAAAAGGATCAATGGCAAGAGGCTATGGAAGCAGAGTATGATTCTCTTATCTCTAAAGGTACATGGATACTCACTGAGCTGCCTCCTGGCCGTACTGCCATTAAGTGTAAGTGGGTATATAAGACAAAATTTAAAGCAGATGGATCCTTTGACAAATTCAAGGCACGTTTAGTTGCCAAAGGTTATTCTCAAGTTGCTGGCGTTGATTATCATGAAACCTTTTCACCAGTTGTTTGCATTACTAGTATTCGGGTTTTATTGGCATTTGCTATTCAATTTGACTTAGAAATTCATCAGATGGATGTGCGCACAGCTTTCTTGAATGGAGATTTGAATGAAGAAATTTACATGGAACAGCCAGAAGGATTTGTTATTGCAAGTAAGGAAGATCTTGTTGCTCGTCTTCATAGGGCTTTATATGGTCTTAAACAAGCTTCACGGGCCTGGTACATCAAGTTTGATCTTTTTCTTACCTCCCATGGCTTTCTCTCTTGCTCTTCTGATCCCAACTTATTTACCAAACACCAAAATGGTAGTTTTGTAATCCTTGCCCTTTATGTGGATGATACAATCCTTGTTTCCAATGATTTGGGATTTCTACACCAAAGTAAGCAGTTGTTATCTTCGGCATTTGATATGGTGGATCTTGGAGAGCTTCACTCGTGTCTTGGCATTCAGATTCAAAGGGATCGCAGCAAAGGTATTTTATTACTTCGACAGTCAAAGTTTATTGAAGATACTATTAAGAAGTTTGGTTTGGAATCTGCACATTCAGCAACTACTCCTTGTCTTGCGAGTTCCATGAAAAACACTTCTGATGGTGGTGGCCAGCTTGTTACAAATCAACCATATGCTAATTTGGTTGGATGTCTTCAAGTTATTGGTTTGAACACTCGTCCTGACATTTTGTTTATTGCTAACTATCTCGAGCAACTCCTTGCATGTCCTTCTCTTAAGCATTGGTCTTCAGCAAAGTGCGTGTTGAAATACTTGAAAGGCACTGCAGATTATGGTTTGGTTTATCAACGACAATTCACATCCGACTCCATTCCATCTCTTTCTCTTTTGGGTTACACAGATGCAGATTGGGCCAGCTCACATTTATCTATGCGATCTACTAGTGGCAATTGGTTCTTCATTAATGGTTGTCTTATTTCTTGGACCAGTAAGAATCAACGTTGTGTTGCAGTTTCTACAACCGAATCTGAATATGTTGCGGCATCACTTGCAGCTCGTGAACTCATTTGGCTTCGACAAGTGTTGACAGATATTGGCCATTCTCCTCTTTCTAGTACACCCTTGCGGTGTGATAATCAGAGTGCTATTAGTCTTGCAAAAGACTATGTCCAACATAACAAGTCAAAACATATTGCTGTGCATTACCATTATGTTCGATACGAAATACGCAAAGGCACTATCATGATTGAACATTGTCCAAGTGACCAGATGATTGTAGATATTCTTACCAAAGGTCTCAATGAGTCATGCTTCATTTTCTTGCGCTCAGAGCTTGGAGTTGCCTCGGGCTCACTCTTTCTAGATTAGGCTCTTTACTCTTATGGTAGTTTTGTACATATATCGTTGTAATCTTCTAGACACCATGCACTTTGCACATTTCACAATTGCACACTATGACCTCTTGGTCCTTTTGTATATTTGTACATAGATGCACAATGCACTTTCACATCATTACTTCTGGTTCATATTTTCACATTTGTATAGGGGCTTGGGTTTTTCCCTTGTAGTCCCCAAGGGTTTTTTCATCCGTAGCTAGAGACCCTTGTTTGAGTGGGGGTGTTGGAGCTCTATATATGGCTCACTCTACCTAACTTTGTCTCACCTTTATATATGTATCTTGTCCTCAATATGAATCAGTCTTTGGGAGTGTACATGATATGTCTCTTGTCTCGTCTCTTTCAACACTTGGTTGTGGAGACAAGAAGATGAGAGAGGCCATTGACAAAATGGGAAGCTTGGTGAGGTATGAATATTCTATTCAACTCACTAAGTTATATTGCTTATTTGGAATTCTTATGCGCTCAAAGTTTTGTATTGGTAAATAGTACACATAATTGCTATATATGTAGGTACATATCCTTAAAGGAGATAGATCCTACATCCATTGACATGGCTCATCTCAATGCTATTGAGACAGTGTGTATGATCGAGGATAACTTTCCTAGAATAATTCTCACTAGCCAATTGCATCTTGTGGTGCATTTGGTTGATGAAGTGGCATTGTGTGGCGTTGTTCATGCTTGATGGATGTTTCTCCTTGAAAGGTTCATGAAAACCTTGAAGGACTTTGTGAGACAAAGAGCAAGACCAGAAGCAAGCATGGCAGGGGGATGGTTGATGCAAGAGTCTCATGTGTATATCTCAACACATCTATCTTGCATAGATCCTTCCATGCCACGATTATGAAGCAATGAGAAGGATGGCCGACTAATCACTAATGTGCCTCAAAGAAAAGGCAATGAGCACTGGATGAAGCATTACACCATAAGGTGAATACAATCTGCATTCTAAATAGTCCCATCATGAAGAAGTGGCTTGGAAAATTTAAGGATGCAATCAATAGACAAAAGGATGAGAGAAGAGCTTTCAAAAGAGCAAATAGACGCTTGCCATTCCTGCCTAGTTTGGAACCTCTACCAAATGTGATCAATATAGAATGGCTTCATATCGATGGCATCACAAAATGGAGAGATGATTACAAGAGAAGAGCATGAGTATACAAGAGGATTTGACCCTCAAGTAAGTACATTCTTCATCTCTATCACACGTATATACCTTGTTTAATACTAAATGTCATGCTTTTGTTTAATGTAGTACAAACTATATAATGCAATTTGGTCAGAAGGAATCTTCAAATGAACTCCAAATTTGTCCGACTTCACATATTTATATTCTACTCTTTAAAACTATCCATTGATACATAACAAACACGATAGGGTTCGAGAACGTGAATCTTTCCTAGGCAAAAAGGAATCTTCTAGGTATCTATCTTGTCCCTTCTCCAAACCCTATCGTGTTATATATCAATAGATAGCTTTTGAAGAGTAGAATCTAAAAATGTGAAGTCCGACAAATTTGGAGTTCGTTTGTAAAAAATTTATCCGATGGCCCTTTTTGGAGGGAATATTCCGGTCAAACGTCCTTACAAGGCCCTCTAAGTGACCTCAAAAAAATTCCTAATGCATGGGTAGCCCAATAGTCATATGGGTATTTCAAGAGTCACATGGTTGGATGGCTATATAAAGCCCCTTTTATATGCAAATTGGACATGGAATGACATAATATGACATGACTATGATTATTGTATGTACATGATTCTTGGACACATTATATGTGATACATGGATTTGAAATACACTCTGATGTTATGTTGTTATGCTTGCATGTTTCGATTCTTGTTCTTTTATCTTGTTGATCCATGCCTCCTACTCTATGCTCATGTGTACATGTGTACTCCATGGCTATGTGTGTAGGAGCATTTTGGCATTAGCTTGGGTGTGAACACTCGCTAGAATTAGTAGAATTATCTTAGGCTAATGAGTTGTGGGAACTGGTTATTACAAGATGTCATATCAAGAAGTGGTTAAAAGAGGGGAGTTAAGATCTTGTGGAGATTATGGGATCCCAATAGCCACATGGGTAGCCCAATATATGGGATCCCAATAGTCACATGGGTAGCCCAATAGTCACATGGGTATCCCAAGAGTCACATGGTTGGATGGCTATGTAAAGCTCCTCTTGCATGCAAATTTAACATGACATGACTATGACTATGATCATTGTATGTACATGATTCACTACAAGGGATTGGGCTCATACCCGCGCTCTTAGCCGCTAAAAATGACTTGTGAAAAAAAGTAGCGGGCCCGTGTATCAGCGCGTGTATTCTCGCGGCCAGAGACATGCGTGTAAAAACGCGTGTACAGTGCCTCTCAGACGCGCGTATACACGGGTGTTTAGCCGCGTTTTTTTTTTCAGACGCGTTAATACACGCCAGTATACACGCGTCTTATTCTATTAGACGCGGTTATACACGGGTGTATAGCCGCATCCTGTTCAGTTCCAATGTCCCAGCCGCGTTTTTACTTGCGTCTTTACACGCGTTTCTTTTATTTAGATGCGCTTATACACGCGTTACTGCCAGTTTATACGCGTGTATACACGCGTTATTTTCAGTGTATCCGCGCATATACACGCAAGTTTTAGCAGTTTTGACGCGTTTATACACGCGAACAGAGAGCAAAAAAAAAATCCAGAGAGTGCTATTTGGTGCCTGAATACTGTTCCAGCATTCCAGCACCCAATAGCACTCTCTGGTTTAGGGTTTTTGGTGCATTAGACCATCCACGAAGAACATATGCACGAGGGAGATTAAGACAAGAACGACATGAATGCATACATTGTCATTACACGATTCAAGACAGCCATGAATGTAATACTATCGATCAATCAATTCAATATTACTATCAAAATTTCATACATGTATACAAGGGAGTCCATATCTCGAAGTAGCCCATGGCTTGAGTTTACAAAAAAATATATACAATCACATCCTAAATATGGAATGTGATACTACAAATCTGAGTACTACTCAGACCCAGATGATGACTCGGTGCTCCCCTCATGCTCAGATGAGCTCGCATCGGTCGGAATGTCCGAGGAGTAGTGCTCACGTCCACCCTCTGCAGCGGCGGCCGGTGGATCATCAGCAGCTTATGCCTGTTCAAGTAATATATAGTATATAAGTATATATATATATATATATGCAATTCAATAAACCAAAACCATTCGTTACGAATTTTCAAGTACCTGTCGACCGTATGGTCTCATGGCCAACTCAAACTGCGCGTCCGTAATACGTCCCTCGGCTCTGAAGATGGCCCACGTGTCACGTCTGCTATGCCGGCGAGCATACGCAGTATCGTGGGTTGTGGGCTTCCTCCCCGTAACCCGTCGCTGTATCATAATCAACACAATTTGTAAGATTAAAACAATTCATAGAATCAATGAATTAAGTAAACAATCAAATAAAGTGACAGGATACTTACGAACTCTGCCTCCCATGACTCGACGCCGCCAGATCCGAAATGCGAAGATCCAACGGTCTCCATCTGGATCCGTCGTGCCTCCACATGCTGCCTGCTCTTCACGCCACCCTCTGCTCGTTTCTTTGCCTCCTTCCACTCGCGTTTGTGCGCAGTGGCAGGTTTCTCGGCAGGATAGCCACCCGCAGCTACATTTAGCCGGTCATCGTACGCGAGTTTTTTAAGGTGAGATCTTTTATTACTTAAGATCTCCCTTATTCGCGTCCTTCCCCATACATCCGAGAATGTAGCATGTGGGGGATTGGGGTACCGACTGTGTACAGCCTCTATCACCTCCCCAACTAATCGGCTATTTTGATCTTTAAATTTAATAAAACAATTTCTATATGAGTTTGATACTACCCCACGCATGTATTCCATTACCTCCCTCCCCCTCGCATCCATCACTATCCCGCCCCTATCCGTCACATCATAGCAAACCACTCTCTCCATCTCTCTCATCTCCTCCTCTTCCGAACTGTCTCCTCTAACTCTTCTCCCTCTATCTCCTCTCTCACCCCGTGCCCTACTACCTCCCCCACCTCCCCCACCTCCCCCACCAAAGCACCCGCCGCATCCTCCCCCACTCCCACTCTTCCTACTGCTGCGGGTGGAGTCACGACTGGGGGATTATCTACGTGACGGTGGCTGTGAGCCCTGACGTGACGGTGGCTCTGAGGGAGCACGTGATGGTGGCTGTGAGGGTGTACGTGAGTGTGTCTGGGACGAGGTATGTCTCCTCGGTGGACGTGGAAGAGGAGAAGCTGCATGCCGTCTCGTCGGACTCGGAGGAATAGACGGCACTGGAGTGCCCTGGATACTCGCGACAGGGGTATAGACACCAGGCAGGGAAGGAGGGGGATGGACATACATATACTCTGTAAGCTCAACCGGACCAGGTTGGCGCCCAAAGTGATTCATCATCTCCATCAACCAATTGCTTTACGCAAATGGATCGGATGAAGAACCTGGAATATCCATAAAGAACCTGCAACAAACATCATCATGTACATCATGGGCTGTCTCTTGACTCACACATTGTCATTACACAAGTCAAATGCCTGCAAACCCTGAAATCTGAAACGCGGCAGTTTTCTGTCTGCAGAAACGCGTGTATACACCCGGCAAAAAACGCGTGTATATACCCGGCAAAAAACGCGTGTATATGCGCGTGGAAAAACTCTGCAGACAGGTTACACGTGCTCCTACACGCGTTCTTACACGCGACCTGCGAAAAAAATTTCTCGAAAAGACCAACCCCCCGACAAAAACAGAATGTCCTTACAAAAGGACCAGCCATTGTCGCCCCTGTCAGGATGCAGCAACCCAATCGTGTGCAAAAAGACAAACCCAAAGAGCAAAGAGCAAAGTAAACAAATCTGACAAAAGAGACAAGGCACAGGACAAAGTGACTCACCTCTGAAAAAGTGAGTCCTCTCTGCTCCTTCTCTGCTCCCTCCTTCTCCCGTGTGTGTGCTCCTTTCTCTGCTCCCTCTTTGCTGTTGGAAGAGGCGAAAACAGGCGCACTGTTGATTTCTAAGTTCAAAATCTATATTTGGGGAAGGCGGGCTATGTTTAGTTTAAATATGCCGCCGTGTTTATGGGTGCGTTTATGTTCGCGTATATAAACGCAGGTATATTCGCGTGTACATGATTGTAGCTGCGTTTATACACGCGTTTTGCAGATATTAGCCGCGTGAATACACGCGTTTTTTAGGAAGTAGCCGCGTTTATACACGCAAATTGTAGGAGATAGCCGCGTGAATACACGCGTTTTTGTGCTTTCATTAAAAATATATAATGAGTTTGTGTTTTCTGATTTGTACACAGGATGTCATCAACCTCTTCAAGCAGTTCTGAGGAAGATGAGACAATGCGTCATCGTAATCGCGATGTGTGGTTGGGACAACGGATCAAATGTATGTGTAATCGATGTCAAGGATGCATTGTACGAGCACGTCGAATTACCTTGAATCATATCTCCATGTATGGAGAATGGAATCAAACAGGTTTGGAGGTGAGTAGATGTAAATTGATGGTATTCAAATGACTCATGGTATCCAAATTAAATTAATAGAGTTGTAACATATAATTTGATAAATTGAAGCAGGATGCAGTACCACACCCTAACATGGTACCCTACGCGCGACGAGAGCACGTAAAGCGTCGACGAGATGATGCTGGAGCTTCGGGATCTAATGTCAGAGATGAGTGGGAAAGGGACGACAATAGCCCTGCACCTCACGAAGTTGTGGAAGAGGAGGTGCTTGATGATATGGTGCGAAATCTTTTTAAGGATGATCCCAAAGGTATGGACGACGATGATATGGAACAAGAGCATCTTTATAAAGCTTCATCGACACCGGTGTTTGAAGGGTGCACATTCTCAGTTTTACGTGCTTCCCTTGAACTACTTAATATACAAACAGTTTATGGATGGAGCAATGCAAGTCTTGACGCATTGTTGAAGTAAGCATTCTAACTTATAAATTTGAATTAGTGGTTTAAGGTTTAGGATTTAAGACTAATTATAATTGATGATATTGGATGCAGGCTATTGTCAAATATGCTTCCAAAGGAAAATAGACTGCCCACCTCAAGAGACATAGCGAGGCGCTATGTGACATCTCTTGGAGGACTGGATTATGATAAAATACATGCATGCGTCAATGATTGCATTCTCTTTCGTGGGACGCATAAGGAGGCTCTGACATGTCCCACTTGTGGTGAAGCAAGGTACAGAACAGATATGAAGAGTTTTGATGTACCTCGTAAAGTCTTGCGACACTTTCCTATAATTCCTCGCATCAAACACATGTTCAAGTGCAAATCTATAGCAGAGCTCATGTCATGGCATTCCTCACATCGATCGGATGATGGCATGTGGAGAATTCCCGCAGACACTCCTGCTTGGAAGCATATTGAAGATGAGTGGCCCAGCTTTAAAACAGAGCCCAGAAACTTGAGACTTGGCCTGGGTATGGATGGAGTGAATCCATTTGGTTTCAAAAGCACCGCGTACAGCGTGTGGCCAGTTGTGCTGGTGAATTATAACCTTCCACCATCAATGGCGATCAAGAAGGGACATCTTATGTTATCCCTTCTAATTCCAGGGAAACATAAAGTCAAGCATATGGATGTTTATCTTGAACCACTGATTGATGAGTTGGAGGAACTATGGAGAGGTGTTGCGGTGGTGGACATTAGTAGGCCTCCCTCCTCTCGACACTTCGACTTAAAAGCAGTGTTGATGTGGACAATGCATGACTTTCCAGGATACAGCGATTGTTCTGGTAAGACGTCTAATTACCTCCCTACTCTATTACTATTGGCTATATATATTAATTAGACGGTTTGACTTTATTATTCTAACTTTTATTTATATTTTAACAGGTTTGAAAACATCGGGTAAACATGCATGTCCTGTTTGTGGCCCTTCGTTAGTACATGAGTATGCTGATGGTTTGTGGCATAATCCAAGACATATTTAGGCTTGACTTTCGTCGCTTCTTTGTGTATGTTTTGGATGTCAAATGGCAAATGAACGTGGTGGAAAAAGGGCCTGATGCAACGATAAAACGCCATGCAAGTGGATATGTAACTATTGACTCTACAAAGTTCTGGCAAACAAAGAAAGATAGGCTCGTATTGCCACAACAATGTGAGCAGGTATGCATTTTTTTACTAATGTGTTTCATGTACATATATATCTAAGCTCGCATACCCCTTGACTTTTGATATGCTAATTAATTACTGTACTGTGTGTATTTGAGTAGGTTATCTATCTACCAATGGTGCATGACATCAAATGGTGGTACGTCATCCCTATTGCACCACGTTCCAAAGTGATGTATAATACATTCACTGATATGGAGCATATGGAGGATGTAACAAGCCGCAATGAAGATGACGTCGAACATGCCATTGAAGATGTTGTGATCGATGATCAAGAAATAAGAGATGATCGTGATAATGAGGATGAGCATGCCATTTCTCATGATCATGAGAATGACCCTACCATTGAGGATGATGGTGATGTTGATGAGGATGATCAGGACATCGATACCATTATCAATGGAGTACAGAATATCGATAGTGGAATAAATTTAATCGTAGCCTTACCAATTGATCAAATGGATATTGATGTTGATCGTTTGGCAAGGATGGATCTTATTGAAGATGAGATCGAACCCTAACCAATCCGTCACTGTATGTTCTAAATTGATGACATTTCCATCATCTCATATGCAATATGATTTATTCTTGAATATATTTCATTGTTGTAAATGCATGTAGTGGGATTGTGTAATGATGTATACTGTAATGTACTATGAGATGGTTTAAGGAAAATAGTTTTTAATTTTGTAAAGGAATTCAGTTTTTTTTCAGTTTTTCTCTGCCATGCGTGTATTAATCCGTGTATAGTAGCGTGTATTTATCCGTGTATAATAGCGAGTATTACCCCGTGAATATTATCGTGTATAGGTGCGTGTATTACTGCGTGTATATAGACGCTTTTATACACGCGTTTATTAATGCAAATATACACGCGAATTTAAATGCAAAAATACACGCGCCCGATTCTATTCAAATACAGGCGCGACCATACACGCGTTCGTAATTTATCGCGTGTATGAAACG
Organism: Cibotium barometz; assembly: GCF_041138505.1. NCBI lineage: Eukaryota > Viridiplantae > Streptophyta > Polypodiopsida > Cyatheales > Cibotiaceae > Cibotium > Cibotium barometz. The sequence continues at coordinate 22,885,742 of NC_141072.1, forward strand.
CGTGTATGGCAGCATTGTCTTGTAGTGATTCTTGGACATACAATATGTGATACATGGATATGGAATACACTATGATGTTATGTTGTTATTCTTGCATGTTTATCTTGTTATTCATCGATGCCTCCTACTCCATGCTCATGTGTACATGTGTACTCCATGGCTATGTGTGTAGGAGCATGTGTGTTCCCTAACATACACACACACATAGAGCTAATGTTTGTGTGTGTGTATATAATGTAATGTATAAATATAGAAATATATACTTGTGTGTGATATATTTTATGCCACACACAAATATATGATTGAAAATGTATTAGGCAATATGTATTATACACACACACACACGTGGTTGAAAATCTATTAGGCCATATATAGATTTTCATCCATATGTGTGTGGGGGGGGGGATGGGGCTAAAGTATATATAGTCTAAAATATATAATACAATATATAAATCAAGACATACATATATTAGGCTTTATAAATGTTTTAGGCTATATATATTTGTATGTGTGTGTGTGTGTGTGTGTGTGTGTGTGTGTGTGTGTGTTTATGTGTGTACGCGTGTGTGTGTGGCCTAAAATATATAAACATAGACATATATATATATATATATATATATTAGGGTATATATATATATTAGTCTATATATATTTGTGTGTGTGTGTGTGTGTGTGTGTGTGTGTGGCTATATATATATATATAAATATATATATTATAATATATAAATATAAACATATATATGTTTTGGGAAAGTTTATAAAGGTCTTTTTGGATGATTTTTGCATTTATTCAAGCCGCATGGATCACTTCGAAAGGTTGAGGTTGGCCTTGCAAAGCATTGATGATGCAAAAGGGTGTCTTAATCCTGGAAAATACCTTATCCAATCACATCATTTTCCATCTCATCACATCAGATTCATTCACATCACATATCATTTATTCACATCCCCATTCACATGTCATCACATCTCATCCATTCACTCATATTGACATCACATCATTTCTCATACACATTCGCATTCATTATTCCATACACGTGTGTATGTATATATACATATATATATAAACATACATAAATACATACATACATACATACATACATATATATATACACATACATACATACATACATACATATATATATATATATATATTACATACATATATATATATATATATATACATACATACATACATACATACATATATATATGTAGATATATCTAGATGCGCTTATACACGCGTTTCTTTTATTTAGATGCGCTTATACACGCGTTACTGCCAGTTTATACGCGTGTATACACGCGTTATTTTCAGTGTATCCGCGCATATACACGCAAGTTTTAGCAGTTTTGACGCGTTTATACACGCGAACAGAGAGCAAAAAAAAAAATCCAGAGAGTGCTATTTGGTGCCTGAATACTGTTCCAGCATTCCAGCACCCAATAGCACTCTTTGGTTTAGGGTTTTTGGTGCATTAGACCATCCACGAAGAACATATGCACGAGGGAGATTAAGACAAGAACGACATGAATGCATACATTGTCATTACACGATTCAAGACAGCCATGAATGTAAACTATCGATCAATCAATTCAATATTACTATCAAAATTTCATACATGTATACAAGGGAGTCCATATCTCGAAGTAGCCCATGGCTTGAGTTTACAAAAAAATATATACAATCACATCCTAAATATGGAATGTGATACTACAAATCTGAGTACTACTCAGACCCAGATGATGACTCGGTGCTCCCCTCATGCTCAGATGAGCTCGCATCGGTCGGAATGTCCGAGGAGTAGTGCTCACGTCCACCCTCTGCAGCGGCGGCCGGTGGATCATCAGCAGCTTGTGCCTGTTCAAGTAATATATAGTATATAAGTATATATATATATATATATGCAATTCAATAAACCAAAACCATTCGTTACGAATTTTCAAGTACCTGTCGACCGTATGGTCTCATGGCCAACTCAAACTGCGCGTCCGTAATACGTCCCTCGGCTCTGAAGATGGCCCACGTGTCACGTCTGCTATGCCGGCGAGCATACGCAGTATCGTGGGTTGTGGGCTTCCTCCCCGTAACCCGTCGCTGTATCATAATCAACACAATTTGTAAGATTAAAACAATTCATAGAATCAATGAATTAAGTAAACAATCAAATAAAGTGACAGGATACTTACGAACTCTGCCTCCCATGACTCGACGCCGCCAGATCCGAAATGCGAAGATCCAACGGTCTCCATCTGGATCCGTCGTGCCTCCACATGCTGCCTGCTCTTCACGCCACCCTCTGCTCGTTTCTTTGCCTCCTTCCACTCGCGTTTGTGCGCAGTGGCAGGTTTCTCGGCAGGATAGCCACCCGCAGCTACATTTAGCCGATCATCGTACGCGAGTTTTTTAAGGTGAGATCTTTTATTACTTAAGATCTCCCTTATTCGCGTCCTTCCCCATACATCCGAGAATGTAGCATGTGGGGGATTGGGGTACCGACTGTGTACAGCCTCTATCACCTCCCCAACTAATCGGCTATTTTGATCTTTAAATTTAATAAAACAATTTCTATATGAGTTTGATACTACCCCACGCATGTATTCCATTACCTCCCTCCCCCTCGCATCCATCACTATCCCGCCCCTATCCGTCACATCATAGCAAACCACTCTCTCCATCTCTCTCATCTCCTCCTCTTCCGAACTGTCTCCTCTAACTCTTCTCCCTCTATCTCCTCTCTCACCCCGTGCCCTACTACCTCCCCCACCTCCCCCACCTCCCCCACCAAAGCACCCGCCGCATCCTCCCCCACTCCCACTCTTCCTACTGCTGCGGGTGGAGTCACGACTGGGGGATTGTCCACGTGACGGTGGCTGTGAGCCCTGACGTGACGGTGGCTCTGAGGGAGCACGTGATGGTGGCTGTGAGGGTGTACGTGAGTGTGTCTGGGACGAGGTATGTCTCCTCGGTGGACGTGGAAGAGGAGAAGCTGCATGCCGTCTCGTCGGACTCGGAGGAATAGACGGCACTGGAGTGCCCTGGATACTCGCGACAGGGGTATAGACACCAGGCAGGGAAGGAGGGGGATGGACATACATATACTCTGTAAGCTCAACCGGACCAGGTTGGCGCCCAAAGTGATTCATCATCTCCATCAACCAATTGCTGTACGCAAATGGATCGGATGAAGAACCTGGAATATCCATAAAGAACCTGCAACAAACATCATCATGTACATCATGGGCTGTCTCTTGACTCACACATTGTCATTACACAAGTCAAATGCCTGCAAACCCTGAAATCTGAAACGCGGCAGTTTTCTGTCTGCAGAAACGCGTGTATACACCCGGCAAAAAACGCGTGTATATACCCGGCAAAAAACGCGTGTATATGCGCGTGGAAAAACTCTGCAGACAGGTTACACGCGCTCCTACACGCGTTCTTACACGCGACCTGCGAAAAAAATTTCTCGAAAAGACCGACCCCCCGACAAAAACAGAATGTCCTTACAAAAGGACCAGCCATTGTCGCCCCTGTCAGGATGCAGCAACCCAATCGTGTGCAAAAAGACAAACCCAAAGAGCAAAGAGCAAAGTAAACAAATCTGACAAAAGAGACAAGGCACAGGACAAAGTGACTCACCTCTGAAAAAGTGAGTCCTCTCTGCTCCTTCTCTGCTCCCTCCTTCTCCCGTGTGTGTGCTCCTTTCTCTGCTCCCTCTTTGCTGTTGGAAGAGGCGAAAACAGGCGCACTGTTGATTTCTAAGTTCAAAATCTATATTTGGGGAAGGCGGGCTATGTTTAGTTTAAATATGCCGCCGCGTTTATGGGTGCGTTTATGTTCGCGTATATAAACGCAGGTATATTCGCGTGTACATGATTGTAGCTGCGTTTATACACGCGTTTTGCAGATATTAGCCGCGTGAATACACGCGTTTTTTAGGAAGTAGCCGCGTTTATACACGCAAATTGTAGGAGATAGCCGCGTGAATACACGCGTTTTTGTGCTTTCATTAAAAATATATAATGAGTTTGTGTTTTCTGATTTGTACACAGGATGTCATCAACCTCTTCAAGCAGTTCTGAGGAAGATGAGACAATGCGTCATCGTAATCGCGATGTGTGGTTGGGACAACGGATCAAATGTATGTGTAATCGATGTCAAGGATGCATTGTACGAGCACGTCGAATTACCTTGAATCATATCTCCATGTATGGAGAATGGAATCAAACAGGTTTGGAGGTGAGTAGATGTAAATTGATGGTATTCAAATGACTCATGGTATCCAAATTAAATTAATAGAGTTGTAACATATAATTTGATAAATTGAAGCAGGATGCAGTACCACACCCTAACATGGTACCCTACGCGCGACGAGAGCACGTAAAGCGTCGACGAGATGATGCTGGAGCTTCGGGATCTAATGTCAGAGATGAGTGGGAAAGGGACGACAATAGCCCTGCACCTCACGAAGTTGTGGAAGAGGAGGTGCTTGATGATATGGTGCGAAATCTTTTTAAGGATGATCCCAAAGGTATGGACGACGATGATATGGAACAAGAGCATCTTTATAAAGCTTCATCGACACCGGTGTTTGAAGGGTGCACATTCTCAGTTTTACGTGCTTCCCTTGAACTACTTAATATACAAACAGTTTATGGATGGAGCAATGCAAGTCTTGACGCATTGTTGAAGTAAGCATTCTAACTTATAAATTTGAATTAGTGGTTTAAGGTTTAGGATTTAAGACTAATTATAATTGATGATATTGGATGCAGGCTATTGTCAAATATGCTTCCAAAGGAAAATAGACTGCCCACCTCAAGAGACATAGCGAGGCGCTATGTGACATCTCTTGGAGGACTGGATTATGATAAAATACATGCATGCGTCAATGATTGCATTCTCTTTCGTGGGACGCATAAGGAGGCTCTGACATGTCCCACTTGTGGTGAAGCAAGGTACAGAACAGATATGAAGAGTTTTGATGTACCTCGTAAAGTCTTGCGACACTTTCCTATAATTCCTCGCATCAAACACATGTTCAAGTGCAAATCTATAGCAGAGCTCATGTCATGGCATTCCTCACATCGATCGGATGATGGCATGTGGAGAATTCCCGCAGACACTCCTGCTTGGAAGCATATTGAAGATGAGTGGCCCAGCTTTAAAACAGAGCCCAGAAACTTGAGACTTGGCCTGGGTATGGATGGAGTGAATCCATTTGGTTTCAAAAGCACCGCGTACAGCGTGTGGCCAGTTGTGCTGGTGAATTATAACCTTCCACCATCAATGGCGATCAAGAAGGGACATCTTATGTTATCCCTTCTAATTCCAGGGAAACATAAAGTCAAGCATATGGATGTTTATCTTGAACCACTGATTGATGAGTTGGAGGAACTATGGAGAGGTGTTGCGGTGGTGGACATTAGTAGGCCTCCCTCCTCTCGACACTTCGACTTAAAAGCAGTGTTGATGTGGACAATGCATGACTTTCCAGGATACAGCGATTGTTCTGGTAAGACGTCTAATTACCTCCCTACTCTATTACTATTGGCTATATATATTAATTAGACGGTTTGACTTTATTATTCTAACTTTTATTTATATTTTAACAGGTTTGAAAACATCGGGTAAACATGCATGTCCTGTTTGTGGCCCTTCGTTAGTACATGAGTATGCTGATGGTTTGTGGCATAATCCAAGACATATTTAGGCTTGACTTTCGTCGCTTCTTTGTGTATGTTTTGGATGTCAAATGGCAAATGAACGTGGTGGAAAAAGGGCCTGATGCAACGATAAAACGCCATGCAAGTGGATATGTAACTATTGACTCTACAAAGTTCTGGCAAACAAAGAAAGATAGGCTCGTATTGCCACAACAATGTGAGCAGGTATGCATTTTTTTACTAATGTGTTTCATGTACATATATATCTAAGCTCGCGTACCCCTTGACTTTTGATATGCTAATTAATTACTGTACTGTGTGTATTTGAGTAGGTTATCTATCTACCAATGGTGCATGACATCAAATGGTGGTACGTCATCCCTATTGCACCACGTTCCAAAGTGATGTATAATACATTCACTGATATGGAGCATATGGAGGATGTAACAAGCCGCAATGAAGATGACGTCG